>NC_053391.1:515310243-515495243 GCF_905171765.1 Bufo bufo | reverse complement strand
TAATCTTTAAGTCTAACACTAGTGATGGACGAACATCTGCCGAGACAGTTCGCAAACGCGATCGCGCGAACGAAATCAAATGTTCGCGAACCGCAAGTTTGCGGCGGGTCCCATTCATTTTAATGGCAGGCGAACCTGAAAAACCTTCAGCTCATGTTTGCAGCCAAGAAATAATTACTAGAAGTGCACACATAGTCCCACAACATGGACAGTGACATACCAGATGTATTATTCGAATTTGCGATCTCCATTCATCATTTTTTTCAATGCAAAATATCGGCAATATAATTTCCGCGTACGCGCATTCTGCGGTTTGCGCTCCGGTATGAGAACGGAACAGAATGCATTTTAAAGCATTCCGTTCTGTTCAGTTACGTTTTGTCCCCATTGCCAATGAATAGGGACTAAAACGGAAGCAATTCTTTCTGGTATTGAGACCCTATGACGGATCTCAATACCGGAAAATATTAACGCTAGTGTGAAAGTAGCCTAAGACTGTGACTTTTTTTTTACTTGCACAGTTGATAAATCTGGCTTAAATCAGTTTGACAGACTAACTACTTAGCTACCAACTTTTGAGTGGAGTAAAATGCAGATTGCAAAAGTGGCAACGTTTTTGTTCAAGTAAGCCCAAAGTTTTTTGCAACTTTATGAAGTCAGAATTCTGGAATGAAGGTCTTGATAAAGTTACCAAAAAATAGATAGTAGCTCAAAACAAGCTGACGGTATACCCCCAGTGTCAGCACCCAATAATGATATGACAACACAAATGTGGTACAGTTCAGCATAAAACGCATCAGGAGAGACTTTACTCTGGGAAACGTACATTATAGAAGAAGGAATGGTCGCTTATTAAACATGTTGTAGACATTCTCCCATGCTTTCCCCTTTACAGGTCAGTCTTTCACATTCATGTATCAACCAAGTGGCTCATATACATTCAACTATTAGCATTGGAGATGAGCGAATTTCATATTTTGAAATTTGTTCACGCTTCGTTTGGTGGTAAAAGCAGAATTGCGTTAGGGATTCCATTACCACGGACCATAACGCAATTCTATGACGGAAAGCATAACCGAATGCTTTTAGAGGCATTCCGTTATTCATTCCGTCATAATAGAAGTCTATGGGCTGCAAAACGGATCCGTCCCATTTCTGTTATGCAGGGGAGTCCTCTACTGCATAACGGAAACAGGATGGATCCGTAATGCAGGCCATAAACTTCTATTATGACGGAATGTATAATGGAATGCCTCTAAAAGCATTCCGTTATGCTTTCCGTCATAGAATTGCGTTATGGTCCGTGGTAACGGAATCCATAACGCAATTCTGCCTTTACCACCAACATAACATGAAATTCGCTCATCTCTAATTAGCATCTATGGGATAAAAATGTCAAACACTGCCGACCCCTTTCAGAGAATATAAAAGTCTGTCATTGCTCTCTTTCAAATTTCGCCCAACAATCAATCATTGCCATTCATTTTTAACAACTTTGGTCTAAAATGTATGGCCGTCTTTACAGAACTTACATGGAACTTGTCAAGAGATTCCTGCTACCTGAACATGGACATCATGAAATACCAGCAGGCTGCCCATTACAGACTATGCTGTAGCATTTCAGAGAAAACATACTTTGAATATGAGCCGAGATTGGGGAGAAGAGTCATCTGGATGGTTCCCTGCCCACTGCCCAGTGTGTCTGACAGGTCTCTCCAGGAGATGTGGCTGTAAAATCCACAGTAAGTAAATTTAAACATACCTGGTATAAACATACATGTAGGTAAAAAAGAAAATAGCATAATGGCAGACTAGATGTGCCATGTGCTCTTTTTCTGCCATCAGTCTTCTATATTTCTATGTCACCTATAGCTATATCTATCTATCTATCTATCTATCTATCTATCTATCTATCTACTGAACAAAGTGTCATTGGTGATTAATTTGTGCTATTAATTTGTAGTAATACCACTATTAATGTATATCCTAGAGTCTAGGAGCCAAAAGAACCAGGAAGAAACTGGTGGATATAACTGATACCCATACATTTTTCTTATCTCTGCCTTGGAAATGAAAGCAGGAGGAAACAAATCAAGCATGGCCTACCACCATGCTACAGTTTATTTCTTAGTTCCAGGAAAGTAGCTAGTAAATTGTCTTTCTGTCTCGCAACTTTTGCAGAACTCACAATGTTGGACAAAAAGCAGGATGCTAATATTACTGCAAATAAAGGGTTACCCAACCATATTCAATGATAATAACGACCTGCTTAAAATCACATTTCAAAGCTGCAAGATAAAGAAAACTAAAGAGGGTAACATGTTCCACCATTAGGTTTACAAATACTATGAAAAGTATCTTAAGGTGCTCATACAAGTTAGATGAAAGTTGGCCAAGCCCACCAATTTTGGCAGTACCAGATGACTATCTAATGTGTATGAGGGTGTTCCAATTTGCCCCCAGTTGTAGATGTTGGTGAGAGATGAACTCATCATACTGGATTTCAACATGCCCGAAGGTATCTAAAGAATATCGACACCTTTAGTTAATATGGCACTGTCTGGCTCTGTCCAGATTTGTACAGAAAGCCCCTGCATGAGCTTCCATCACATATTCAATCACATTTGATAGTTTGCAGCACTAATTTTACGGGTAAGGCTAGTTTCACACTAGCGGCAGGGGACTCCGGCAGGCTGTTCCGGCTGGTGAACAGCCTGTCGGATCCGTCCTGCCGCTAGTTCACATGTGCCTCCCCCTGCCGCTCCGTCCCCATTGACTATAACGGGGGCGGGGGCGGAGTTCCGGCTTGCAGTACTTTTAGTCCGGCTGCCTCTCGGCGTGCGCTGCTGTCCTGCCGCCAGAACTCCACCCCCAATATAGTCAATGGGGATGGAGCAGCAGTCCGGGGGCACACGTCCACTAGCGGCAGGACGGATCCAACAGGCTGTTCACCCACCTGAACAGCCTGCCGGAGTCCCCTGCTGCTAGTGTGAAAGTACCCTAAGATGGCAAATGCCATGATGGAATCAGACAGACCACCATTATAAGACAATAGGGTCCGTTAGGCATCGCTGTTGTCTGTCATGTGACAGATCCATCACAGCTTGAATTATGTTTTTCTGATCCTACGACAGAACTTAGCCTTACTATCGGGTACAACCATGACAATGGCAACATCTGTGTGCAGATGGTATGATCTTCCTATGTTCTTCCTTCATAGCCTTAGCTTAAATGGCTTTCTATGAAATGAACCCTAGAATTGAAAGAAGGGCTTGAAATAGGTAAAATGGATTGAGGCCCCACTGGAGATCTGTCTGCAGATATAAAGCATAAATTATGCTAAAACAGATGCATAAAAAAAATCTGATTTAATCATTTGATCTTTATTTCCGTCAGTGGTCAGTAAGCATTACTTATCAGATCACCTATTTCTCATGAAAAAATATTATAAATGATATTCATTATGATAATAGATAGATTTGCATTTCTGCATTAAAGAGTCTTATTTCTCTTTGTCTCATTATATAAGGATTTCATTCAATACGAAGGCTTTAGTAATACAAAACATGTTATGAATTGGAAATATTGTCATTGAACTATAGACTGTTGCGGAGCAAAGCTTCTGATGGCTTCTTCACCCGACTATTTAGAATCTGCTCACAGCACTGCCAGCTTAACCAAAAAGGATTAACTCTCATATCCAACTGAGAACACAGATAATTCTCTGTAATTGGTAAAAAATGAAGATGAATGGGTCTGAGAGATAAGGAGCAATTAGCTCATCAGCAGTTACAGCTGTGCACTCAATCCGACTCCATCTCTGGAGTCTTAGTCCCTTAGTCCTTTTTAAGGGACCCAAGCAGAACAAGTGTACAAAAAAATACACAAAATGGGGGGAAAAAAGGGTTAATACGGTAAAAATAAGTACAAAACGTAACAAGACTACAGAATACAGTATCTTCAAAATAACGCCTACCCTTCAATATTAACCTGTCTGGTAAACTCTGACTCTATCTTACCTCCATTGATCACAGTATAAAGTTATATTAAATATATTTTTGTTTCAACACAAACCAAATTACTGGTGTAGACACTCCTAAATTCCCTGTCAATCGTTTCATTATAGCAGCATCATCTGTTTGAAAATATAAGCAATTCCCTCATCTAATTATTGGGAGGATTTTAGGTTCATTAACATTGCCAAGGCAGAGAATCAGATGTGCAACTGCAGTGCTGTGCTCAGTGGCCTGAAATTTCACTTATTTGATTTCTCAAGGTCTTACAGACTTTCTGTAAAATGGCGAAGTTGCAAACTTTCCAGACAGAGAGCAAAGAGAAGGCATACTAGACACAAGCAAGCCATTTAAAAGCACTGTGTGTCGATATCTACCATACTTGTCAGATCACTTCACAGCTGTGATTTACCCTTGGAGTGTCCAAACAGCATTTTCCGGCTAATACTAAAATAACATTAGAAGGGCTATTGTAGATGGCTCTTACTTGAGCCCTAGGCATCTTCTCTTCCTAGTCAGCTCAACAAAACTTGTGAATTTATATGATGTTCTCAAATGAGCACCAGGTAACTTGACTTTCTACTTCGACTATGCTTAACAATAATTTTACTCAAGTTTGTCAATATACACATCACATTGCTAGCAATTTCCAAAGGTTGGAAGATGTTTTACAAGTTTATCAGAAGTGATGTATCACACGCTAACTTTCCTTCTTATAAAGTCAAACCAATATAAAAGGCAAATTTCACACAAGCAAGTTTCCCATCCACATATGTTCCATTTGGGGCAGAGGCGTACATAGAGAAGTAAGGGCCCCATAGCAAGGATCAAACCAATCTTCCCCCTCTCACAGGACAGAAGGGCTTCCGCCTAAATCCCTTTCAATGACCCTTGGGCCATTTTTTCCACTGCCTCATTTGCTAAAAGTTGTTCCTTCAGAGGGTAAGTCCTGACCAAGTTTTCACCCCCAGTAGAAGAGGGGATGATCCCCTAGACCCCATAGCAGTCACATAGTCTGCCTCTATGGTAGTTACGCCCCTGGTTTGGGGACATATAGCATCCGGACTGCAACTTGGCCCATTAATTTAAATGGGTATATATGCTTATGAGTATTGTTTTTGACTGATCATCTTTGCGTTCAGGAAAAATCACAGCATGTTCTATATTGTTTGTTTTTCATGTAGCTCTTGCCCCACAGAAATGAATATGGTTGCGTGATAAACGGGAGGCATCCAGATGCAATTTGTTTCTCACCAATGGTTGCTAGGAGTAGTTGGGTGTTATTTTTGTTGTTTCTTCACGCACAGGCAAAAAGGATGCAATGAGACCAACGGACTGTTTAGCCAATTTTAAAGACTGTTTTTATTTTATTTTGTTTTTTACTGGTGTGTGAATGTAACATAGAAACATAGAAACATAGAATGTGTCGGCAGATAAGAACCATTTGGCCCATCTAGTCTGCCCAATATATCTGAATCCTATGAATAGTCCCTGGCCCTATCTTATATGAAGGATAGCCTTATGCCTATCCCATGCATGCTTAAACCCCTTCACTGTATTTGCAGCTACCACTTCTGCAGGAAGGCTATTCCATGCATCCACTACTCTCTCAGTAAAGTAATACTTCCTTATATTACTTTTAAACCTTTGCCCCTCTAATTTAAAACTGTGTCCTCTTGTGGTAGTTTTTCTTCTTTTAAATATGCTCTCCTCCTTTACCGAGTTGATTCCCTTTATGTATTTAAAAGTTTCTATCATATCCCCTCTGTCTCTTCTTTCTTCCAAGCTATACATGTTAAGGTCCTTTAACCTTTCCTGGTAAGTTTTATCCTGCAATCCATGTACTAGTTTAGTAGCTCTTCTCTGAACTCTCTCTAGAGTATCTATATCCTTCTGGAGATATGGCCTCCAGTACTGCACACAATACTCCAAGTGAGGTCTCACCAGTGTTCTGTACAGCGGCATAACTACTTCACTCTTTCTACTGATTATACCTCTCCCTATACATCCAAGCATTCTGCTGGCATTTCGTGCTGCTCTATTACATTGTCTTCCCACCTTTAAGTCTTCTGAAATAATTACTCCTAAATCCCTTTCCTCAGATACTGAGGTCAGGACTGTGTCAAATATTCTATATTCTGCCCTTGGGTTTTTACGCCCCAGGTGCATTATCTTGCACTTATCCACATTAAATTTCAGTTGCCAGAGTTCTGACCATTCTTCTAGTTTTCCTAAATCCTTTTCCATTTGGCGTTTCCCTCCAGGAACATCAAACCTGTTACATATCTTTGTGTCATCAGCAAAAAGACAAACCTTACCATCGAGGCCTTTTGCAATATCACATATGAAGATATTAAACAAAATTGGTCCCAGTACAGATCCCTGTGGAACCCCACTGGTAACATGACCTTGTTTTGAATGTTCTCCATTGACTACAACCCTCTGCTGTCTGTCACTCAGCCACTGCCTAATCCACTCAACAATATGGGAGTCCATGCTCAATGACTGCAGTTTATTGATAAGTCTTCTATGTGGGACAGTGTCAAAAGCCTTACTAAAATCTAGATATGCGATGTCTACTGCACCTCCACCGTCTATTATTTTAGTCACCCAGTCAAAAAAATCTATAAGATTTGTTTGACATGATCTCCCTGAAGTAAACCCATGTTGTTTTTCATCTTGCAATCCATGGGATTTTAGATGTTCCACAATCCTATCCTTTAATAGGGTTTCCATTAATTTGCCTACTATTGATGTCAGACTCACTGGTCTATAGTTGCTCGATTCCTCCCTACTACCTTTCTTGTGAATGGGCACGACATTTGCCAATTTCCAATCTTCCGGGACGACTCCTGTTACTAATGATTGGTTAAATAAATCTGTTAGCGGTTTTGCCAGCTCACCACTAAGCTCTTTTAATAATTTTGGGTGTATCTCATCAGGCCCCTGTGACTTATTTGTCTTTACCTTAGACATGTGTGGCATGTCCACAACATTTGCCATACATGTCTAACCGATAAACATATTTGAGACCCACATCCATCTGCTTGACTCTTGTCCCTCTTGGTAAAGTGTCTGTTACACTTATGAAAAGAATGAGTGTTGGACATGTAGGTTTCAAATGTCTAAGGTGAACGTGACCATTTAAACTGTAACTTACAAGAAAATATAGTTAATAGACCCAAATAAAGACTAAGACATAGACTAATCCATAAAGATACCTGCTATCATATTAAACAGAACCAGTTACCTTTCCTATGTTGAACATTAAAGGAATGTTAAAAATATTTAGTTAATTCAGCATTCCACTCCAGCATCCCTCTTGATAGAGCAAGTATTTTTTTATTATTATGAAAAATGCCTCCTCTTGTGGCCAATGCCACCCTCCTTGTTGAAGTGTATATTAGAAGCCATGAACTTTGCGAATGTCACCGAAACCGACTTAGAGACATTCTCACTGTGGATTTTTATAATGTACACAGCTACAAGAAGTAGTCAATAATCATCAAACATTTACATAATATCAGCACCTTTAGTTCAACTGAGAACGTTAGCCGAGAAATGTGTTAGGTGTTCCCGTCGGGATCATAAGACATAAGCATGCACTTCAATACATTTCACTGTATTCTGAGATTGTTTATTATGCCAGAGAATTATGATGGCTTGTGTTTCCTATGTTTTTAAGGCACACAGCTTCAATGTCTTCATGACTGATTCATTTCCTTAAGAAATAATAACAGTTTTGTATGCATGTAGGTTAAACAATGAGATTTACTTGGGGAATCTGTTTTGAGATCAGATTTTGAAAAAGTATGAACTCATTTCCTTGTAGTGAAGCCATTTACTATTGTTGATGTTCTTTGGGTCACATATTAATAAATGGAAAATACTCTCCTTTGAAAATCTGTTTAACCTCCATATTTTTGGTAACTAGTTGTATCTGCTTCTTTGTACCTAGATTAGAATCACTAGATCATAATATTATGCTTTTCCCATCAAAATATTGCTTTAAATGGGTGCTAATAGGTAAATGTAATTGTTTAAAGACTGTAAATGGGGATTAAAAGGTAGGATATTTTTGGTTGCCTAAGGGCTGTATTAGATAGTCAGAGGGTCATCCAAATCATTGCTAAGAAGCTTTAGTAGGAACACTCAATAGCGATGATCTGCCTGTGTAAAAGTGCTACCGATTAAGCTTGTTAATTGGGCTATCACAATTTTCATGCAGGCTTGTGTGGGAATAAATGATCGCAGTTGTGATTGTTCATCCTCATACAGAGGGGATGATTACTGCTAGTAAATGCAGCTGTACTGCAGTTGAATGACAGGGAAAAATTGGAGATGAATGGTTCATTCCCATCATTGCTCTGTGTGTTGGAACATATAAATGGGAATAAGTAGGCTAAACTACAAACAAATGTGTTTCTTGGGACGGCAGGTATCATGAAGCCGGCAAGTACACAGAAAGTGAAGGTGTACTGAAGGGTGTCTCACCAGTGTGCAGTACACCTTTTACTAGGTAAAATTCACTAGGTGTTTTAATATTAAGTTCTATACGCACCAAAATGTAACTGTATGTCATTGGTGCAGTGTAAATGTATAGACCAGGCTAACGTGTTGAGCCTCTCCTGGTCATTTCAAACCTCAGATGAAATTTTCAATAGCAACCGTGACAACTGAGGGGTTAGACAGACGAGGGGATTCTCTCCGTCCTCTTACTGGATCACGCCCTGTGAAATTGCTGGGCTCTGATCAGATGCTATGAAAGCCTAGGGCCTAATGAAGGGCCTTCTGGCAGATACCCCAGACCTTAACCCCTTCAGGAGCCCCACTGTACCTGTAAAGCACAAGTCTGGGATGTAAGAATGGCGCCTGCTTGCACAGCTTGCGAGCAGAGCAGGCGCCATAGCTGCCGGGTTTCTGCTGTTTTAAACAGCAGACACCCGGAGTTGATTTCTGCAATCAGCAATAACCATGGCATCTGAGGCTGCTTTCCCCCTGGAGCGCTGCGCACCGGGGTATGAGTGGCTTCCCCATGCGGGGATCAGGAAAGCCATTCAGTCTCTCTGTAATAAACAAAAAAGACCAAACAGGCCAAGCACTAAGAAACACCTAAATCACAGGAGTACAATTATAATTTTTTTAAATCACCTGATGCAAGGAGAGGTGGCAGAAAAAGCATCCTCCAGAGACCACATAATTTACAAATGGAGATGAATATGGAAAGGTTTATATATAAAAATGCATGGTCTGGACTACATACACTGGGAGGCTACAAATAGTGCCAGGAATAAATAGTAATAACTGTGTCCAGACCAGAGTATAAAAAACTAATACCAATATTCAAACTCACCCATTTGGGATTGTGGTCAATGGTGAGCGCGACCCCAGTCTCTCTGTAATAGCCTGGGTCTCTCTGAAGGGTTCCAGGCTATTACAGCTGCAGTTTATACGGTGGCCTGCAGGAAGCAGGGCTCCATAATAACAAAGCGAACCGCCCATACACTGCAATGACAAATTCATAGCAGTCTAAAGAAGAACCAATCTGAAGATTGCAAATGCATATTAAAGTTTTTAAAAATAAAATATAAAAATTCTAATCACTCTGCTTTCCAAATAATAAAGTCTGTACTATTAACATATACACGTGAGCGCTGTAACGCAAAAGAATCAAAATGGCCAATAGATAATTTTTTCATTGCTTCACCTCAAACAAAGAAATTGAATAGAAAGTGATCAAAAAGTTATGCACACCCCAAAATGGCATTTTTAAAAAGTACAGATCACCCTGCAAAAAATGAGCTCTCACACAACTCCATAAACCTAACTGTAAAAAAGTTATGAGGGTCAGAATATGGCAAAGCAAAAATCAAATTTTTTTAAAGTTTTTTTTTAAAGGGAGTCTTTCACGCGGATTCACCCTACTAACCTAATAACAGTGTTATGTCCACGGCATCCCCCCTATTAAAACGGTGCTTACCGTTTATTCCTTGCTAGCATCGTTGTGGAGAAAAACACTTTTAATTTGCATGCAAATGAGTCTGTGAAGGTGCCCATGGGCGGTGTTACAACGGCCGGTGCCCACGCCCCTGGGTCATTTTCATACGAAGGCACTCCCCCTCCGCCGCGTCTGCCCGCCCTTAGTCTCTGTTCTAACCTCCCTCCTCCCGTCCGTAATCCCGCACATGCGCCGATGAACGCAATATCGGCGCGTGCACATTGAATGAGCACTGTCGGGCCGGGGCATCGCAGTTTAGCGTGCGCATGCGCGGGATTACGGACGGGAGGAGGGAGGTTAGAACAGAGACTAAGGGCGGGCAGACGTGGCGGAGGGGGAGTGCCTTTGTATGAAAATGACCCAGGGGCCTGGGCACCGGCCGTTGTAACACCGCCCATGGGCACCTTCACAGACTCATTTGCATGCGGATTAAAAGTGTTTTTCTCCACAACGATGCTAGCAAGGAACTAACGGTAAGCACCGTTTTAATAGGGGGGATGCCGTGGACATAACACTGTTATTAGGTTAATAGGGTGAATCTGCGTGAAAGACTCCCTTTAAGTATTAAACTATACAACTGTGGTATCTCCCGCACCCACCCAGAAAATGAAGGTAAAAGGTTAGTTTTACAGCATAGGTAATGCCATAAAACAAAACCCAAAAAACTGTGGAAGAATTGCATTTTTTCTTCCAATTCCACCCCATTTGGAATGCATCTCCAGCTTTCACTACATCATACACAATATTAAATGGTGTCATTAGAAAGTGCAAAGTGTCCCGCAAAAAACAAGCACTCATACAGCTATGTAAATGGAAAAATAAAAAAAGTTATGTTTCCGGGAATGTCAGGAGTAAAAAAAAAAAAAATGGAAACGCAAAACTGGAAAATGGCCCAGTCCTGAAGCGGTTAAACTCAGTCTGAACAAATTGCTTTTAGCCTTTACCTTTCCTATAAATGATCACCTCTCTTTTGCTTCATGCACATGACCGTATGTATTTTGCCGTCCGCAAAAAGTGCATTCCGTATTTTGCGGAACGGAGCAGCTGGCCCCTGATAGAACACTACTATCCTTGTCTGTAATGCGGACAATAATAGGACATGTTCTATTTTTTGGCGGAACAGAAACACGGACATACGGAAACAGAATGAAGTTTTTTTTTTTCCGGACCCATTGAAATGAATAGTTCCGTATACAATCCTGCAGTAAAAACGGAACGGACAAGGAAATGTTATACGTCCGTGTGCATGAGCCCTTTTAGAGGGGAAAAACAAATGACTTTGCCACAATTGCACCTTCAAGAACATTTATGCCTTCACTAAACCAAGTGTCTATTTGCCCCTATTATTAAAATATTACATTCACTTTCTTCTTCACCTCCTCCTTTCCTTCTACACAAATATAGCAATTTATATTAATGTTCAGGAAAATTGTGTGTATGCCATGAACAGCATTGTCTTATCAATAATATGGCCCATCTCGAGCAACCTGTCACAAGAAACTACTTGATATAAAGAAGAGATTGCAGACATCTCAGCAATCAATATTAGGATGGCAACAGTATGGAAGATTCAGCTACTGCATATCATTTTGTCAGCATCTATTTCAATGGCCAAATGAAGCATTAATTCAAATCATAAATCTATGGTGATTTAAATCTAGGAATGAGCACCTGCCTGCTTTAATGATTTATTTTGTACATTTCAGTAAGCAGGAGATTTGTCCATATGAACTGACAGGTCACCTTCAGATGCCAGCCGCAGACTGTTTATCACCAAGCAGACTAACATCTCATCTTAGCAAGTAAATATTAAACTAAAAGAATCCAATTGATTCTGGGTGAGGGGGATAAGGCGTCACGGCCATATTTTATTTTCCTCTCAGGCCATTAATGCTTTATTTTTCTAAATCCCATGTTTTATTTCCCATCTTCCCCCCAGAAAGGTAATGTCGGTAGAAGCATCTGAACTCAAGGTTATCATTTTAAATTGGAATGTAGGAGATAAAATAATTACCTATTTGCATCTTTGGCTGCCTGCGACTCCCTCTACATTTTGACCTTTGTAATTCGCCAGTAACAAGTTCACTTATTTCAGCATATATCGGCATAGAAGGAACCTCGCCACTTCTGAAGAATAAGGGTCTATTAAAGAGGCCGTGAGGTGTCTCATATTGGCACCTCACCAGCTTTATCAAATCAGCCCAAATATGCAAAAAAAACTGCAATCCTAACAGTTTTAGGGCTCATGTACACCACCGTGTGCTGGCCGGGCCCGTGCTGCAGACCGCAAATTGCGGTTTGCAATGCACGGGCACCAACCGTGGGGCAGCTGCATGCGGATCGCGGACCCATTCAGTTGACCCCATCCGACGGTCCGCACAGCAAAAAAAGTTGTGCATGCACGGCCATAAACACCACAGAAGCACTCCATAGCGCTTCCGTGGGGCTCCGATCCGTGTTTCCGCACTGCATCTCCAGGTTTGCAGACCCATTCAAGCAAAAGGGTCCGCATCCGTGATGCAGGGTGCACGCGGCCGATGCCCCGTGTATTGCGGGGCAACGGCCCTGTGCATGAGCCCTTAGGCTGCTTTCACATCTGCGTTGGAAGCTCCGTAAAATAGTGGAGAGAGAATTCCAGCATGCAAACGGATCCCATTATAGTCAACATGGTCTGTTAGGCTCCGTTTGCTTCAGTTTTGTTCTGAATCTGGCACTTCTGTTAATTTAGCTCTTCTGTCCCTATAACAGCAGAAGAGCAGAAATACTAAGCGCAGATGTGAAAGCGGCTTCACAGTCAGGTCAAAACTGTGGGGGGAATTTATCATGAGGGGAACATTTGAAGTCAGTTTTGCTTCAGTCTGTGTTGGAGTACTTGATACCACATTTATCAAATGGCTCATGTTGTTTGATAAATTTGTCTTATCCTTAAAGGGGTATTCCCATCTGCAAGATCATATTTGAGAAGTTTACACTAATGCCATAGATCATTTTTGCAATTTGCTTGTATTATTTAAAATGCACCAATTTTGATAAATTCCCTTCCCTCTTACCCCATTGTTGACATGTGGCAACCCATAGATACGGCCGCTGCGCTACGGCTATATCTATGGGCCGCGCTTGCGCAGACTGCTCTTACTTTTCACCCAGACGGCTGGTCATTCCCACAAGAGCGCGCACGGTGCCGCGCATGCGCATTTCTTCTTTCTTCACGGCTACGTCTGATACAGAGCCAAGCATGCTCTGTATGCAGCACGGCCGTAAGAGCAGCAGAGAGAGGACGTGACCTGGAGACCCGGAGCACCAACAGCCTATGTAAGTGGCTGCAGCACATAAATACCTGATCCACTAAACCACCAACAATTTTATATGCTATAACAATCAAAGGGGTAGAACTCTATAGAGTGGAGGGAGGTTGGGCACAACAATATGTAGGAAAATGGACCCTGGGGACAATAATATTCTGGAAAATGGACCCTGGGGAGACTAATAGGCAGTAAAATTGACCCCGGGGACAACAATATGCAGTGAAATGACCGTTGGGGGACAACAATATGCAGTGAAATGGACCCTGGGGACAAGAATATGCAGGGAATTGGCTGCTAGGGGACAAGAACATGCAGTGAAATGGCCGCTGGGGACAACAATATGATGTGAAATGGCCGCCGGGGGACAAGAATACGCAGTGAAATGGACACTGGGGACAACAATATGCAGGGAATTGGCCACTGGGGACAACAATATGCAGTGAAATGGGCGCTGGGGACAATTCAATGGAATGGAGGGACACTAGGGACAATTCTATGGAATAGAGTGACGCTGGGGGAGGACAATATGCAGTGAAATGGACGCTGGGGGCAATATGCAGGCAAATGGGCACTGGAGACAACAATATGCAGTGAAATAGGCGCTGGGGACAATTCTATGGAATGGAGAGACGCTGGGGGAGGACAATATGCAGTGAAATGGCCACTGGGGACAACAATATGCAGTGAAATAGGCGCTGGGGACAATTCTATGGAATGGAGAGACGCTGGGGGAGGACAATATGCAGTGAAATGGCCACTGGGGACAACAATATGCAGTGAAATAGGCGCTGGGGACAATTCTATGGAATGGAGGGACGCTGGGGGAGGACAATATGCAGTGAAATGGCCACTGGGGACAACAATATGCAAGGAAATGGATGCTGGGGACAATTATATGGAATGGAGGGACGCTGGGGACAATTCTATGGAATGGAGACACGCTGGGGGAGGGTGGACACTATGGAATGGTGGGACGCTGGGGGAGGACACTATGGAATGGAGGGAAGCTGGGGACAATTCTATGGAATGGAGGGACGCTGGGGACAATTCTATGGAATGAAGTGACGCTGGGGGGGACATTATGAAATGGCGGGATGCTGTGGACAAGAATATGCAGTGAAATGGCCGCTGGAGACAATAATATGCAATGAAATGGGCGCAGGGGACAATTCTATGGAATGGGTGATGCTGGGGGAGAACACTATGGAATGCAGGGAAGTTGGGGACAAATCTATGAAATGGAGGGACGCTGGGGACAATTCTATGGAATGTAGTGATGCTGGGGGGGGCACTATGGAATGGCGGGACACTGGGGGAGGACACTATGGAATGGCAAGAATATGCAGTGAAATGCAAAAGTCATATTGCTGGCGGAAAAGGGGAATAGACAGGTTTAGCAGAGCTGTTTATGAAGCTGTTCAGACACAGTGCTAATGGGAGATAGAAATATACAGATATAGCAGTTCCCCCACAGTGCTGGTGCGAGAGAGAAATAGACAGATGTAGCAGAACTGTATAAAAAGCTGTTCAGCCACAGTGCTAATGGTGGAAGGGGGTAATAGACAGATTTAGCAGAGCTGTATATGCGGCGGTTCAGCCTCAGTGCTCGTGGGAGAGAGAAACAGACAGATGAAGCAGAGCTGTATATGAAGCTGTCCAGACACAGTACTAGTGGGGTAGTGGAAGACAGATGTAGCAGAGCTGTATATGAAGTGATTCAAACACAGTGCTGGTATTGTTGAGTGGAAGTCAGATGTAGCAGAGCTGTATATAGAGCGGTTCAGGGAAGACCGATGTAGCAAAGCTTTATATGAGGAGGCAGTTCCCCCACAGTGCTGGCAGGAGAGAGAAATAGACAGATGAAGCAGAGCTGTATATGAAGCTGTTCAGACACAGTACTAGTGGGGGAGTGCAAGACAGATGTAGCATAGCTATATATGAGGCAGTTCAGCCTCAGTGCTGTGGGAGAGAGAAATAGACAGATGAAGCAGAGATGTATATGGAGCTGTTCAGACACAGTACTAGTGGGGGAATGGAAGACAGATGTAGCAGAGCTGTATATGAAGCTTTTCAGACACAGTGCTAGTGGGGGAATGGAAGACAGATGTAGCAGAGCTATATATGAGGCAGTTCAGCCTCAGTGCTGTGGGAGAGAGAAATAGACAGATGAAGCAGAGATGTATATGAAGCTGTTCAGACACAGTACTAGTGGGGGAATGGAAGACAGATGTAGCAGAGCTGTATATGAAGCTTTTCAGACACAGTGCTAGTGGGGGAGTGGAATAAAGATGTAGCAAAGCCGTATAGGAAGCCATTCAGCCAAAGTGATATTAGGGGACTGGTAAAGACAGATGTAGCTGAGCTGTATATGCATCGATACAGATACATGGACTAAGGTTTATACAAAACTGTAGTACAGCTGTAATGGAAACAAATCTGCATCAGTGCTGGTGAGTGGGAGTTGGTCATGTTTTATGGGAGTCAAAAGCACAGATTATAAGCTAACATGCTTTTGGGCTAATGTATAATATGGAATTATTGTTTTTGCTACACAAAATGGGTTTGTAAAATATAACACTAAGATTTTGTGTGTAAAACTGTATTAGAATGCAGGACAGCCACGTGTTACTGTCTTAGCTCACTTCCCATGGCTCTCTGAGTAATGATTCCCTAGCAGGAGGGATCGGCTTCACAGACATTGCAGGCTGCCAGACTGATGACTCATACTATCCATATGAACGAGCACTCAGTGTGATGTCATAAGGGGGCGTTGCCGGCCTTCACTCAAACTGCCTAAGCCCGCCCAGCCTTAGAAGCAGGAAACCAGGAAGTGAACAGCAGAGCTAGCAGCAGGTAAGGATGAATTAGCAAGATGGGAAAACCCCTTTAAGGCCTTATTCACACGTCCGTTGTTTCTTTCCTGATCTGTTCCGTTTTTTGCGGAACAGATCTGGACCAGATCTGGACCCATTCATTTTCAATGGGTCCTGAAAAAAAATCAGACATTGAGCTGTCCGTTTTTTTTCAGGACCCATTGAAAATGAATGGGTCCAGATCTGGTCCAGATCTGTTCCGCAAAAAACGGAACAGATCAGGAAAGAAACAACGGACGTGTGAATAAGGCCTTAACCTAACACTTCTGTCAAGAGAAGCTACTCCAGTTTTCCTACTCTACCCTCCTCCTGGAGTGAGATTGTGAATTTTTTGTGGCTTTTTTAAAAAAAAGTCTCAATGAGAAATCTGGAGTGAAACTCAGTAACATAGCTAACCACACTCACTTTTCCACCCACATTACAAAACTGGAGTGAGTGGTGTAAAAATGCAAAAAGTCACAAAATTTTGCGCAATCGCTTAAATTCTGCACAAGCAAGTTCAAAAAGTCACAAAAGCCCTATTTTTGCGACTTTTTGACACCAGAATTACGGAGTGACAGTATTTTAAATCAGGGCCTGTGTGTTTTATTAAGAAACTGGCCATTAGAGCACCCAAAAAACAGGGACTATTGTTTGCCATCTTAGGCGGCTTTCACACTAGCGGTTTTTGTGGATCCGTCATGGATCAGCGAAAACGCTTCTGTTACAATAATACAATCTCATGCATCCGTCATGAACGGATCTGGTTGTATTATGTCTTATCTAGACACGGATCCGTCATGAACACTATTGAAAGTCAATGGGGACGGATCCGTTTTCTATTCTGTCAGAGAAAAAGGGTACATCCCCACTGACTTACATTGTGTGTGAGGATGGATCCATCTTGTTCCGCACCACACTGCGGACAGAAAAACGCTGCTTGCAGCGTTATTCTGTCCGCGACGAGAGCGCAACCAAACGGAACAGAATGCATTTTATTGCATTCCGTTTCGTTCAGTTCAGTCCCCATTGACAATGAATGGGGACAAAACTGAAGCGTTTTCTTCTGCTATCGAGATCCTATCAAACATCTCAATAGCGAAATTGAAAACGCTAGTGTGAAAGTAGCCTTAGTGGCAAAGAAGAAAACACATTAATCTTTTTGTTTTGTTCCATTACCATAGCCATGTTCCTCTGCTTGCAAATCTGTTGTAAGAATAAAAGGATATTTCAAAGTGTAAAATCATGAATGGGGTTTTTGTCCCTTTCTTTTTTAAATGATGTGAAATAAAAAATATGGTAAGTCAGTACCTACTTTATTATTCCTTGACGCTCCCCTCCCTACAAATCACCACTGGTCTACTCTTTCCAGTACTTTTTGATAATCAGGAAATGCCCATTCAGCCTATTATTGGCCATAGCGGTGGCCCGCCTTAACCAATGATTGGCTGAGAGGGAATGCTGAGAGGGATCAGGAAGCAGAAAGACCATGAATCACAGGAACTGGAAGATGTTTTTGTAAAATTGTAAATGGCTGGACAAAGAGTGAACAAAAAGGCTCTGTTCAGACTACAGCCATGGCTTCAGTTCATAATGGAGCCATGAAACTTGGATGGATCTGTTTTCAAAATGGATATGATTCCCAATGTATCCTGGTGTATCCCAATGACTTAGGGTCCATAGGTTTCTACTGGGGTTCTGGTATTTTTTATGGCTGCAGATTACGCTATAATAGCCATAAAAATACAGCAACTAACCATAGTATAAATACAGCCTAAATCTGATTATGACAGGAAGTGGAAATATTGTTTATCATTATATCATACATTGATCATTTGATTTAGTAACTAGTGAAAGACCAACTTTAAAGGGAACCTGTCATCTGGATTTTGGGTATAGAGCTGAGGACATGGGCTGCTAGATCGCCGCTAGTACATCCGCAATATCCATTCCCCATAGCTCTGTGTGCTTTTTATGTATATGTAAATGAGGCTACTAACATTTCTGGAGCCCAGCCACGCCCACTGTGAAAGAGCCCAGCACCACCCCGCATACTCCAAATCTCCTCCTTGCTCCCTGACGTCACAAAGCTAGAGCGCCGTAATCTCGCAATGCGCGAGCTAGCGCATGCGCAGTGTCGGCATAGTGTTCCTTCCCTGTGCTGGCATCAGTCTCAGGGAACAAACTGCGCATGCGCTAGCTTACGCATTGCGAGATTACGAAGCTCTAGCTTTGTGACGTCGGGTAGCAAGGAGGAGATTCGGAGGATGCGGGGCGGTGCTGGGCTCCTTCACAGTGGGCGTGGCTGGGCTCAGAGTCAGAGAACGCTGGACTCATCTCTCAAGCATGGAGGAGACAGGACCTCATCTAAGGTTAATTTACATATCTATAAAATCATTTTTTCGACACAATAAAAGCACACAGAGCTATGGGGACTGGATATTGCGGAAGTGCTAGCGGCCATCTAGCAGCGCATGTCCTCAGATCTATACCCAAAATCCAGGTGACAGGTTCCCTTTAAAGCTATAAAAATGTTAATATAGAGCAGCCGTTATCATATACTAATAAGATTTAGTCCACATTAAACTAATACAAACAATTAAATCATATACACTAGAGTGAAACATTCTAAAAGGTACTGGAGATTATGTTCATCATATTTCTTACCAGTGTTTCATTTGAATCTTAATTTGTGATTTGAACATTTTTTTCTGTAAGCAGTTATACTTGCAAAATCCCAATATCAATCATTTCAGTGCGGGTCACTATAAAAATCTGCAATAATCTATCTGTGATTTTAAAAAGTTGACTGATGCTTACCAACACTTGAACTGAGATCGCCATTGTCAGAGTCTGCACCGTGCTGTGTATTGCTGCTGTGGTAGTTGCTCATAGCTTCCAACTTGATTTTCTTAACCTTCATTGCTTCAGCTATTGCCGCATTGGTAGCAGCCGCAGCTGCTGCGGCCGCTGCTGTCAGACCTGGGAAAGATTAAGGAACGTATTAGGATTCAACTATATGTGTTTAGGCATTGCAAGCATGGGCATAATGATTAACTGAACATTCAGAAGAGTGATGCTAAACTTGAGCTAGTTCCCACATCTAAAAATGGCAGTTTTTTTTTTCCAATGGACTGTGGGCTGTCTGTTTCTCTTGCACACCAATTTACTTGAACAGGCATGTCTTGATGAAGATCAGACCGAAAAAGTGCATGCTGATTTTTTTTCTCTGTTTGGACCGATGGAAAATTGGACATGTGAACTGACCCACTGTCTATAATAGGTCTCTGACCTTTCTAGACTTGGACAGCACAAGGACATGAACATTGCGTCTCTGAATAAGCCTTTAGGTAAGCATAGAAAATTAAATATCCTACTAAAGCAGATTCTGCCATGGTTGAGAAAACCATTTTTAGGTTAGTTCAGCTCTCCCACAGTGACAATTAAATTTCTGTTGCATTAATACACCTAACCAGTTCTTTAGCAGGTGATCAGGCCAATGAATAGTCATACCAGATGGCGTTTTTGTGTTAAAAATTAAAACTCAGAATACATGACTGATTCAGTAATATACAGAACTCTGCTTTATGCCACTCACTTTTATGTGGCTGGTAATAAATATTAAGTTCCATATAATATTTTTACAGGCCTCTTGTGTGAGTGATCTGTCAATCATGGTAGGAAATGGCGAGCACTCATTCTTGCAGGAGCTTTAACGAATATATTTGTGCATAATAGATAGAGGATTTCATTTGATAAACTGAAGGCAAAAAAGATACAAGAAAATTTGAGTGAGCACAATAGATTGAGCACAATCATTTCAAATTAATACACTTTTTGGTCTATTCATTCTTTTTCAAGGTATTTCAAAAACTGAGCTAACATTAGGTACTGTACAAGGATAGGTCACCAATATCAGATTGGTGGGGATCTTACTTCCAGCAACCCCACTGATCAGCTGTTCAAAGTTGACCTGCTCACTGTCCCCATTGTAGTGGTGATGTAGTGTAATTACAGCTTCATCTCCAATAGGGAAGCTGTAACTACACGGCAACAACACTACAATGTAGATGGCATAGAGGTAAACACTTGAGATGACGCAGTCCTCACAAGAACACTTCAAACAGCTGATTGATGGAGGTGCCAGGAGAGACCCCAATGATCTAACATTAATAACCTATCCGGAGGACAGGTCATCAAAATCATGAAACCAGATAACCCCCTTATGAAGTATAAAGGCAATCACTTTTTAAACTGAAGGCTGTTAAAAAATCAGCTAATTTCTATGGGTCCAGTTATGGAAAACTCTGGCAAAATATGTAATAGAAGGTGAAATGAATGTAATGTACTACACAGGTAGGCTGTATTCCTTCAAGAGAGAGAGGGAGACAATCTTTGTTTTTGTTTTTTATCTCACCCCCAATACTTAATTCACAGTTACACTGTTCAGCACTGCTGTATAAACTGCACACTGATAGGGGAGAATGAGCTCTTCTTTTCCATGTGTGCTGTGTAAGGGAGACATCAAAGTAGCTAATCTCTACCCACTCTGGAACTGAGCTCAGGAACTTGACAATTAGAGATGAAGCCTGCAGAGGGGAAATGCCGATAATGCAGGTACAAATCATAATGTACAATGGTCAAAAACACTGAAAATCACCTGAAATAACTGTCACACTTTAAACAGTGACTTTAATAAAATTTAATGATTGTGACATGTAACAGTGCAGCAAGTCCATGGGGAAAGTGGAGAAAAGTATGGGCGTGGTAGTGGTGGCCGAGATAGTAGTAGTCGTCCATAATGGCTGTCCTAATTCCAAAGCTCCCTCAGGCCACACCTTGAGCTTTCTAGGAACTCCTGCCAGATGGCAACTGGGTTTCTCTTGATGTTCTGAGGTTTAAGGGTGCGAGGCAGGACTCCCTCGTGATTTAAGTTGTGCAAAAGTAGACCAAAAGGGTGCACCTTAACAATAAGAACTAAAATTCTCACAGCGGGGTGCAGATCCTCCAATTATTAGCTAATATGTGGTAAAAGAATGGTGAGTGCCCATGGCAACATATTCTTTCCATCAGCAGTAATGTATGTTGCTATATAAGAGCTGTCTGTCCTTAACACCAATACTTCACTTTGGTCCCACAATACATTCTCTACTTCTTTCTCTCTCAGAGGTTGATGGCAGTTGAATAGCATATAAGGATGAAGCTTTTTTACAGCAGATCTCACTTCTGCACACATACAACTGCTTCCCTTCCCACAATCTGTTTTGACCTGACTCACTTGCTCCTAACTCAGGGATGGGGGAGGGGCAGCCCCTTCCTGCTGAGTAGGGCATAAAAACTAAATGGTATCCCCATTTCAGCTCTTCGATAACAAACATCACATAGAAATAGAGTATTAAAATTAATGATGGATATTAACCCATTAGTAGCAAATTAACTCATTTGTTGGGGTATTTCAATAATGGAAATAGTAAAACTGGTAGGGAAGCTCAAAAAATATTTAAGAAGAGAATAACAGAAGATGCCCATAAAATAACACAATGTAATTTCCTTATTTAATTTTGGTGAGAACCAACTGCCATTCAGTTTAGCTATACTCAGTCTATATACATTATATAGACTAAGCTAATATAGAGAGAGAGTTTCCAGCACCTCCCCTTAATTACTTCAACCGACAAAAATAAGACTTGTGAAAAGGGACTGTCCAAGCAAAACATTGTGTAACAATTAGTGTGTGTGTCAATCAACAGGTTTGACCTTGGGCTAAACATGGTAGTTCCCTGGTATTCAATCTCTAACCTCTATACAGGGATCTGGACTTCACTACATGGAAGCCACCATGCCACACCCTCCTGAAATAGTCCCGGTGTGGTTGAACGCTGACCCATGGGGGTTAGGGACACCAGTACGGAGCACAGAGGGGTCAGGCAAACTCATAGTCAGTAACAGGTTGAGGTCAAGGCAGGAAGAGTTCATGTGAATAAGTGAAACAGGCCTGAGGTCAGGGCAGGCAAAGGAGAATCAATATGGTAATAAAGTGCAGGTCAGGACAGGAACAAGAGGGTCAGAGTCGGAAATCGGGAATAGGTCAAAACATGGGCAGACTGCCTTAAATACTGACAGGTGTCCAGCCATTTGTTTGTAAAGTCTATGGTGTGTGTGCACGCACTGGCCCTTTAAGAGCCAAGGAGCGCCTGCTCGCTGTACGGGACAAGAGAGGAGTACTAGAAAACAGACGCAGGCTGAGGCTTGCAACAGGAAATACAGGACTCAGATGGCTGGCTCTGGCCCAGTGAGACCTGGCCACCAAGTTAAGGCAGCAGCAGCACCAAAGTGAGTGAACCACTGCCCGTGCCCGCCTGGATGGGCAAAACAGTGCCATGCATGAAATGCCGACACAGCACCTAGCCTTTATTATACAATATATTAATATACATTAATGCAATATATAGGAAGATATGCTCATGAATGTAATTGCTTTTTGGTAATAGTGTTTATACATACTTTGTACCTGTTTTTAGAGGAAATAAATTATATTTTGTGTTAAAAAAAAAAAAAATACCCAACAATAATTTGTAGAAAATTGTTAGCAACCTAAATACAAAAAAAAGGAAAGTCAGACATGTGGCATGTGGCAATAATACGCAGTCTTGGTTACAAACCATCTGATAGGCAGATGGCATAAAACTGATTCTACAGCTGAAATGTAGTGGCGTGTCGTTAAAAAACCTTGTTTGTATTCTAAGTGCTACCAGAGCCATATTGATATACACAATACATCATGGCGTTATTGCAGCAGTCTTGTTAGTTTCAAGCATAAATGCTCAATTGTTTTAATCCCTGAGGAGATCATTCTATGAGTCAAAATGAACACCAACATGGACATCAGCAACTAGAAGCTGGCTTTACCTCCTCATCACCTCTACAGGATCTATCTTATAGCATTTTAAATTACAGGAAACATTAAAATGTAAATTGATCTTTGGAGAACCTAAACTTATATATTAGGAAATTACATGAACAGCAATTCTCACATTTTAATTTCTCACAGCTTCCCTGTCAAGCCATCATCCTGTTGTTGGACTCCCTGACAATGGTTGGGTTTTCAGTGCCCTCTAACAACGCTTTTTAGCAAAGGGACAGTATTGCATTTCTGGAAGTGAATACAATAAAGACCGCATATTAGATAATTGATCTTTCTTAGATGTATTAGTTTAAACAGACACTGTTGCTTCCATAAACTTTGCAACATCAAAGTACAAGTGAATATAAGATACTTTCTAACTGTAATATATATCTAATGCCTCATTCCTTCTCCTTCTCCTGCCTCCTGCACTTATCATTCACTTTCAATTAATGACTAAAATCTGTCCTGAGAGCTGAGACTGAGGAATGAGGTTACATGCTAACCAGCAAAGTCAATAGAGAGGGAGGGGAAGAGTAAGCAGCTGAAGAGAAAGAGAGAAAGAGACAAAAAAAAGTATGAAAGACACAGACAGAAAGACACTGCTAATGACTCTAGTAAAATTTCTATGTCACCCCAGTGCCGGATTCAAAGTCACACTGCTCATTAATGTACTCCTTGCGACTGAAGCTTATAAGAGTGTGATATAGATAGGGAAGCATAATCTCCTCTTCTCTATGTGTGCTGTGTATGGGAGACAATATAGCAGCTAGTCTCTAGCCTTCCTGGAGCTGAGCTCATAGAAAACTAACAAGATAGAGATGGAGCTTACAGAGGGAAAAACTGATGATAAAGGACATATGGCATTTAATGAATGACCCAAAATAATTTCAGTGCTAAAGTGCTAGCTGAATCAACAAGTATGCTTTCATCTACAGTTTAAGTCTATGAATGTTTCAGTAATAATTCTCTGAAGCTGATATTATTTAAAACCAGAGAAATTGCAGATCCTTTTTATTATGTAAAGAAGGAATACTAATGGATCTTTCGCAAATTACGCAATCATATTATTGTTACAATTACCTATTTAAAACATGAATCCAAGTTATTTGAATCATAACAATTATTAAAGTTACTGCCCACTAAGGACATACGGCAATTATGAAGGGCCTGGTCCAATGCACACCTCAATGGGGAGCCACTACATATACCAGATCTTACTTTGGGGATTAGCGCCGTCATGGATTACATGGCTGTCTATTCACTTTAATAGGTGCTATATAGGTCTACAATTTATCCACAGAAGTATAGAAATGCTAACAGTTTTTTTTCCAGGGGTTCCAGCAGTTGGACTCCTACAAATAGCTTATGTTATAAGACTTATTGTGAAAAAAGATTGAAAAAAACAAGCAAAGGTAGCAGAACTGAATTTATTATATAACATTTTGGACTGAGGATGCATTAGTGAATTGTAAAGCAATAGCTTTAGCTGCAGTCCTACATAAAACCAAACACTTTGCTATGTAAGGAATCATGACAACTTCATCTTTGGTACATATGACATACTCAACTTTGCTACATCTGCAGTCTGCAAATCTGAAATAGTTATGTAAAACATAGAGGAGGTTTGTTATATAAAGAACAAGAACAGGTTGGATCCAGAGGAAAATTAAAGCAGACAGACCGCCAAGGCGTATCAAAACCTGACATTTTAATTACTAATGAGAAAAAGTGCCAATGAATCATCTCAATATTTTCTGTTGAAAGCACACACTTCCAGCACATACAGAAAAAGCCATGACTGTACAACCTCTCACATGATCTAGCCAGGTAATCGTCGGGAGCATTATACATGAGTTTAGACTTTACTAGCCCCTTAAATTTGGGTATGTCATCATTTAGACATTTCTCATAAACTATGACAGAGCAGAAAGGATGCACAATGCAATTAGCAGATAACTATCTTTTACATGTAATATATCAGTTTATGTATACAGTATACAATTAACACATATAGCAATAAATAGTCAGATCACCCCTTTCTACAGAGTTCCACATCTGGTGCACAAGAGACTAGAGAGCAAGTCTAGAATCCCAAAAAAGTCCAGTGCTCAGTGGGAAACCATAAAAACTCCAAACTTTAACCCAAATACTAAAAAGTACAAGAAAATACTCAGGGCCTGTCACCCTTGTAGCTGGTCTACATGTTTCAGACTAATGCAACAACTCATGGCTACTATACTTTTAATATATATGGTGGTTTTTCTTCAGCTGTGTATATATATATATATATATATATGAGCAGTGTATATATATATATATATATATATATATATAATATATATATATATATATATTATTATTTACATATATTAGAACTAATATGTCTTTTTGTGGAAAAGTGTAACAATTGGATGAATAGCAAGGTTAATTTCTACTATAATACAGTGATTCAGTGATTTTGTTCAAATTACATTGACTTTATTAAGCCCACAGGAATATCAGTGTCTGACAGGGGTTTCTTGGGTCCTCTAGTCTAGAGTAATAAGGACCCACCCTACATTTATCCAGAATGTATGTGCATCCACTTTTTAATAATGTTTATTATCACTGTACACTCAAGGCATATCCTCAATAATAGGTTAACCTAATTGGTTGTTTGTGAGTCATATTAAAAGAAATAGACCCTAGTGGCAAGTCATTGGCTCCAAAGTCAGCATAAAATCTTCTACTGCACCTATGGGGCCCCTAATTATATCAGAGTCTGTGCAAACCAAAGGATCCTCTGTTACTCTGGTGAACCAGTCTGACTCTAACTAATTATTTGGATACTATACAAACACTAATTTTCTAATAGAGATGAAGAGCTACTTTTCACTGGTACAATTTGTCATGGTATTGCAGCGTGTAGCTGGTCTTTTTTATTTATGGACGAGATTCTGGTTTGGATTAAGCTACGTTCACATCTCTGGCACGTAAATCTGGTAGTCTGTTCCTGCAGAGGAACAGACTAATGGTGTTACCATATCCAGCATAGTTGCTCACTACCACACACCGCTGGATCCCCATTCACTATAATGAGGATTCAGCGGAACAGACTACCAGATTTACGTGCCAGAAATAATGGGGGTCATTTACTATCCAAAAATACGCCTATATTAGGCGTATTTCTGGCACAGATTATTTGTGCCACAATCTGTGGCTATTTCCCGCTCACAACAGGTCTAAAAAAGTGGGCGTGGTGTGGGAGGGGAAGGCGTCCCATCCCATTCATGATTTTTTACGCCTGTTTTAGGCGTAGAAAATGGTCTACATGTAAACCAGCAAGGAAGCTGGCTTACAGTTAAACTGGCGCAGGATACGCCGAAGTTATGTAGAGGTCGACACCTCCTCATAACTTCTGCGGATCCACAGTCAGCTATAGGGGTTATTAAGAATGGCGTCTAAAACGCTGGTCTTAATAATTGACCCCCAATATCTTTAGTCATGTTGAAAAACTCACATGGTGGCTTTCCCCAACAGGTGGGACCAGAGAGACATTTTCCTGGAGGAGGTGTCACAGGGCGCCGGCAACGCGATCTTCCTGTGCTGCGCCGCTGGCGTCCTGCCTCTCTCCCTGAGCGGCGATGCACACGGCGTCCCCGTCTCCCAGGTAGCAGGGGGCAGAGTGGACCCGACCGCACTCCTGCTGTCTGTGCGGTCGGCGTCCTCCGTTCCCCTGGCAACAGTATCAGGCTGAGCACCGAGCTGGCCACTCGGTGCTCAGCTTCTGTGAGCGGGTCATGTGACGTGGCCACGTCACATGACCTTAGTCTTTCACTATTTATACAGGCAGCCTGCTGGCCACAGGTTGCCTGCGATTTTGGTCCTGTGCCTAACTGCTACTACTCAGTGCTTCTGCTACTCTGGATTTTGACCCTTGGCTTTTGTTCCTGACCCGACCTCGCCTGCCCTTGTGTACTTACGTGACCTCCAGGTTTGACACTCGGCTTGTACTCTGACCCGTCCTTGCTATTCCTTGTGTACTGACGTGACATCCTTGTTTCACCCTAGGTATGTTTGTTTACCGTCCTTTACCCGACCATATTACTACCGCTTTATAAACAGGAGAAGTCCGACATATTGACATTCACTATGGCTTCTTTATCAGCAGACAAGGGTTGTTTTATCGACTGCCCTATAACCACAACACAGGCTGCCAAAAACAGCTGCTCACAGTTTGCACGGATTTACAATGAAAGAAAATTCCCTTCGAAGATGCACATTTATTATTGAGGCACTCTCCCTTGTAAAGAACTCCAATAATAAGTAGACATAAGGGAATTGCTGTTTATGCAACCCCATGGTATATATTAGTATAGGTTCATCTCCATTTAATTACTTTTCTCTCCTATAGTGAGATTCTCTATACTTACACTACATAATTAGAGAATGCCCAGTAGTACAGTGAACATGTTCATGCCACACAGTTAGCAGAGGTGATTAGAATTATAATATCCAGTTTATAATTCAGTAGCTCAGGAAAGCATTTCTGTGATTTGATATACCTGTGACTAGGCCAGATTCTATAAGCAGTACATAGCCTTGTACTAGGTTATATATGTCTTTGTTAACCAGTGATCCTGCTGCTCCGCTTTTCATAATGTGAGGAACAGGTTGGTAGATGGAAGTTTGCTAGACTTAGGTTGTTTTTGTTGCCATTTTCTGTAATTACAGTTTTAGCAGCTGTGTTTTTTGGTGTTTTTTTTATATAAAAATATCAGCTCAATGTTAGCTGGTCTACGGGAGATATGAAATGCAGGACATTTGTTTGCTGCTACTGTCATTTTTGTTCATTAGGTGACATTTTTGTCTTTCTGGCTTCTTTCAAAAAATGCGGCATGGTGGAGCTCTTGGTGTTTTTCCAGACGTTTTCACACCAACTTCTCTACAGGGGAAAAGAATGCCAAGATGAAAAGGTGATTAAACCCACTGGGAGAGATTTATCCAACTGGGATAAAGTAGAACTGGCTTAGCTGCCCGTAGCAACCAATCAGATTCCACCTTTCCTTTTTCACAGCTCCTTTACACCAGTTTGATAAATCTCCCCCACTGTTTGTAAAAAAAAATGCCATAAAAATGCCACAAAAGATACAAAAATGCTCTAAAAAATAGCATGCAGTTATTCAGGTTTTTTTTTTACAGCCCCCCTAAAAAATGCCAGTGCAAAGTTGTGTATAGTACCCTAAAAGGGGTTATCCCACAAATTTAAGACTGGTTTAACTCTTTTTTGGATGACTTTTTTTTTCCCCTTTTTGTGGGTATACTACATGAAGCACCTGTGTCTCAGAGAATTCATCCCCTGCATAGAAAGTAGTATCACACACATGGCCCCAGAGATACATCTGGTATGTAATGTCCCCACAGTTTCCTTCTCCATTGCCCAGAGCTGGGTGTCAGTAATCTTCGGCACTCCAGCTGCTGTGAAACTACAACTCCCAGCATACACAGGTACTCAGCTGTTCTTATAACTCCCACAGAAATGAAAGAAGGACTCTTGTTGTAGTTTCAGAATAGCTGGAGTGTCGAAGGTTGCTGATCCCTGGCCTAGAGAGATATAGCTGTATATTTCTAAGAATTTTGCAGTAGTGATGGATGAATGAATGAAAGGTGTCCGGCTCACTTCATCTATGCCAGCAGTGAGAGGACTGAAGGGAGCAGGGAACCTACTGAGAAGATTAGTCTACTTCTGAATTCAGGAGAAGGTGGGCCAGAAGGATAGACACAGGGGGCACTACCAAAGAGGAAAATGTATATAAAAAACAACATTTATATTGCATGTATATTGCAATAATGCTTTATTTAAAATGCCCTATTCATTGCAGAATAATACTTTTTTAGGGGATAACCCATTTAACAGTTTTACTACATACAACAAGAGTGCATTCTCAGAGAACACGCCGTCTAGTACATTATTCATTTAATGTGTAACCTTGTGAAGGATCATAAATTGTTACTTTATCTAATCAAAGCAGACTTAATAATGCAGAAGGGCAAAGGTTTAATTTTGTGAAGTATTATTTTACACTGGCTTTAGTAAAAAACTACAAGGGGAAAGGCAAGAAAACCAGTAATAAATGATCCTTTATAGCCTGGGGCATTGGCCTAGTTAATAAACTTTCATTGAAGGTTTCTTTCAACTGTTCCGGACAATGAAGTAAAAAAAAAAAAAATAATCTTAAATTACAGCCATGTGTGAGTTTTAATGCTCTCATTCCTTTTATCTCCACCTCCACAGTTTAGGGGGAAAAAAGATAAATGAGATATGTAATTGATTCTCCCTGAATGAAAAGCTTTGTCTAGAAAAACACAGTAAAATTATATATTTGCAATAGCCCAGACTAAACTAGATTTACAATGGTGTTATGCTGTTCTATCACGGTCATGTTCCTAAACTTACTGAAGGCAGCTACAATGTAGTAACAGAAAGCTCAAAGGCATTTTATAGTAAGTGCTCTAAGGAACCTCTGTCAGTAAATCCATTTGCATTAGGCTACTTTCACACTGGCGTTTTGGTTTCCGTTTGTGAGATCTGCTCAGGGATCTCACAAGCGGTCCGAAACGGATCAGTTTTGCCCTAATGCATTCTGAATGGATAAGGATCCGCTCAGAATGCATCAGTTTGCCTCCGTTTCGCCTCGATTCTACTCTGGGGGCAGACACTAAAACGCTGCTTGCAACATTTTGGTGTCCGCCTGATGATGCGGAGGCAAACGGATCCGTCCTGACACACAATGTAAGTCAATGGGGACGGATCAGTTTTCACTGACACAATATGGCACAATAGAAAACGGATCCACCCCCCATTGACTTTCAATGGTGTTCAAGACGGATCTGTTTTGGCAATGTTAAAGATAATACAAACAGATCCGTTCTGAACGGATGCATGCGGTTGTATTATCGGTGCGGATCCGTCTTTGCAGATCCATAATGGATCCGCTCCAAACGCGAGTGTGAAAGTAGCCTTAGGCTAGGTCTACACGACGACATTTGTCGCACGACAGATAGGGCACAACTACACTGCAACATTTGTCACATGACATTTTGTTACACCAATGTCGCGCGACAATTTTTATAATGGCAGTCTATGCTGTCGCACTGCGAGATGCTGCGACGCGACAGTCGCAGAAAAATCAATCTCGAAGTCGCAGCATGTCGCATGTTGCAGTGCGACACCATAGACTATCATTATAAAAATTGTGCCGCGACATTAATGAATGAGCGGTGTGCTCGTTCATCAGGTCATTGGTGGCCCATTTAGATGGACAGATTCACGAATGGTCGTTCCCGATAACCTGCCAGAAAATAGGGCAGTGTAAATCCAACTTTACAGTCCCCACACAAATGAATTTGGCTGTGGTGTTTTTGTACCAGTAAATAAAGAGCATTCAGAAAGTCCTGCAACATTTTATGTTTCAGCCTAAAAAAAAATCGCTTTTCCTTGTCAATTTGCACACAGAGAGCATCTGTATTTTGCAAACTTGCAATTTGTGGACCACAAAAAGGATACAGTTGTGTGCATGGGACCTAAGATCACATTTCCTATAACAATGCTGGGAATACACTTTAAAGTGGCTCCAACAGGTTGACCTTGGGTACAGCCCCATGAAGCAGGTCCGCAGCAGATTCACAGTGTATCTGGCTGAAATCTGCAAAGGCAAAATATGCACCAAATCATGTGGATTTTGGTGTGAAAGCATTGAATATCTGCCACTGATTTCTTTAGACTTATCTTTTGCGCCATTAGATGATGGCTATAATAATTAAAAATATATATATATATTTTAGGAAAATCTGTGAAAATTATGAAAAAAATGTAATATTTTTCCTTTCCTATCCATTTTTTTTTCTATCACAAAAGATTTCAAGACAAAACATTTCTAAAACCTTTACCGTACACTTGTACCCCAAAAATGGACTCTATTTATGTAATTTATCTACTGGCTGGGCCTGCCGCAAGATTTAAAAAAACTGGAGCGTATTTTGGATTTTGGTGGCCTATTTTACTATTGCTGCTTCTATGGCACCATACTGCCAGAAAAATCTTGTATAGCACCAAAACAAAGCCCGACCAAACTGACCTTTTTATGTTGTCAGAATGAAGATGAACTTCTTATAATATGCAGGCCTATTGATGCATCTGAAAAATAGGCCTGGTAAGGAGGGGGGATAAACACTCCGGTAATGAAGTGGTTAATATCTGATCAGTGAGGGTCTGACACTCTGCACCCCCACCAATCAGCTGTTCACTGCAGTACTCTCAGACTTTCCTCATTAGTGAATAGTGCTCACTACAGTACCCCCCAAAAGTGATAATGCTCCCCAAGAGTGCCCCCGATAGTAGCAATGTCCTCCATACTGAGCCCAATAATTATAATAATGCCTCCACAGTACCCCAGTAGTAACAATTCCACCATAGGGCCCCCAATAGAAATAAAGCCCCCTATAATGTCCTCAGCAGCAGGGTAGCCAATCATCCAGAAATTTCTGGACAGTCCATAAAAATAGGCAACTTTTTCTTCTGTGTCCTTTAAAAAAATAGAAGTGTCCGAGAATTCTTTTCAGACTGGTGGTTCTTGAGTAGATTATTTTGGCGTTAATTACCATCATTTTCCAGCTCCCGGTAAATGCTGGTAATGAATCCTTATCGGTATATTGACCTGTAGATGTGGATCACTACAATCTTACGATTCATTATGTTTTTACAATCTGTCTGTAAAAAATGTTAGGTGTCCGTGATTTTGGGATAAATTGTCCAGAAAAAAGAAAAATTCTGGTTGGCAACCCTGCTCAGCAGTAACAAAGCCCCTTTGTAAGGCACCCCTTCAGAGCCCCCAGTAGTAATAAGGTTGATCTATAAGGCACCCCTATAGAGTACCTAGTAGTTATAATGCCCCCTATAGTGTCTCCAATATTTCAAAGGTCCCTTGTAGTAGCTCCATGTATTTATAATGCCCTCTGTAGTAGCCTCAGTGTTTATAAAGCTGCTAGTATTGCCCCCAATATTTATAAAGCCTCTCCTGCAGTTATAATATTCCCCTGTAGTTCCCCTGTAATATAATGCCCTCTGTAGGGACAGTACATATAATGCCCCTATAGTGCCCATATGTATAATGCCCCTCTAGTATTTCAGCCTGTATTATAATGCTCTCTCTGTAGTGCCTCCTGTATTATAATGACCCCTTTACTGCTCTGACCTGTATAATAATCTCCCCGAAGTTCCCCCTAGTAGAGCTGACATATTAAAACACAAACACCTGACTATCCTTCCATTCTGCTGTCTGCGATGCAAGCTACAGGCCTCTTCCGGCCTGTGGCCTGAGTTACTGTGTCTGGGCTCAGGCAGTCACAATGACATCTCCGCAACCTCCTGCACTGGGTCTCAGGCAGCGGGATGACATGATCACGAGTGCTTAAGGCTGGTATTACATCAGCAAATGAGGCACATGATTGTTGGGAGGGAAGCATTCCTTCCCGACAATCGCCTGCTCATCAATGGGGAAGACCACTGCATTTACATAAAGTGATCTCCTCCACAGTATGAAAAAGAACGATCGCTAATGCCTTCTCTCGTCCCCATACAGAATCATTACTTGATGGCAACAGACCGTGATTAGACGGCGTAATCTTCTGCCGGCAAACAATGAATTATTAATCTGCTTAAAAACTGTGATTGCCCAATAAATAAGCACTTGCTCATTCATTGTCGGCACTATTACACAGGCAGATCATTGCTAACTAGCAATCCTTCAAAATCTATTTAGTGATGATATGCCCAACTATCGCTAGGTCTAATAGAGGCTTTAGCGCAATGTTACATGGGATATTTACTTTGTAATCCTGAGTTAGAGACTTCGGCAGCTGCTATGATTCTCCCTAAAAAGAAAAATCCAACAAACCACATTCCCAAACGAAATCCCTATGTGTGCACTGTAGTGATGAATTTCACTACATGTTGCAAAATTCCCTTTGCTGCACAGTATTGTTCTCCCATGTAAAACAATGGAGAGGTATCAACCAATGATCAATATTATGATTGTGCCTTGTGTTCCACATGGTTCTCTATCAGGGTTGGACTGACATCCCTTGGACCCACCAGACTAAATGCTCCTGAGGGCCCACCCTCTGTTTTATTAGGGGTCTATTATTGTCAGAGGTTGGGTACACCGGAGGATCCTCTGGTACTCTGGTGGGCCAGTCCAACCCTCTTCTCTGTGGTCAGGGATGAGCTTTCCTATAAGCAACACTTCAAATGTAGAATTGCTTTTATGATATGGCATTTGATGGAACAAGTAAAATATAGCAAGTATGGGGGGGCACTCACAAAAGGGACCACCACGGCAGTGACAGTGATTATACACTTTAATTAGTTAAAATTTTAAGAACATACCCCTAAAATCATACATACATACAAATACATATACCACATATGCCCCACACTCAGTCTCTGCGTCAATGCGTAGGTATTCAAGTGTAGAACCGCGTGCAAAGGTATATTGTCGTAATGACACCAGTTCTGTGGATAAATGCGCCAGCACCAGTGTACTGCTTAGGTGCAGTGATTGAATACACCGCTTCAATGTCCAGTGCACTTAGTATAGTGAAGCACAAGTCCAAAACACAATGCGGTATGGCCCCACAATCGTGGGTATGACTCACTTGCCTCTACAGTGCTCAAAATCGAGCCCGGTCTTACCCGTCTTCACTGCCTCCTCCGCAGCGGCGATCCAGGCGGCCGCTCACCACACAGCGTCTCACGTGGTGTGCTCGGCCTGAACGTGGCGTCCCACGTGACCTGGTTGCCTTGGGGACCGGATACACGCTCGTATAACGTCACTATTGAGCGACTGTCTTGGAATCCGTACGTGATGCTTTATTTCCTTTGCTTTTGATTTTTATGTAGCCGGCTTCTTCTTTCTTTAAATGGATCCACGCTCACTTCCAACCGCCAGACGCGTTTCAGGGTCCTACACCCCTTCCTCAGTGGCCAACTGAGTGAGCGGATCCTCACTCCTTTTAAATGGGATAACCCCGCCCACATTTCTCCATATTCCTTATATCATTGTATTCTATGGAGTGGATTTGCCCCTTGTGGAGTGGGTTCCTATTCCTAGTACATGGATCATACGTTCATATATCAATTCGTCATACATATTTAAAACAATAAATACCCCTGACAACATATCTATTACATATATATAGATAAGAATGAATAAAATACATAAAATAGATAAAATAGATACTGAAGAAGACTGCAAGGTCATATCTTCTATCCGCATAGAAAACGCAATAAAAACGCAATAGAAACGCATACGTGTATATTGCGTTTTACATATAAGGCAAACATACTCATTCGGGGGAACTGTATTATTCATCCCGAAGGATCGATGAGTGAGATTGGGGAGCCTTCCGGCGAGGAGGGGAGATCACAGTGTCGATAAACGACCAAACTGCGATGTCCCATCCCTACCGGAAAATCCCCCTACAGGAACCCAAACACTTCCATTTCGGCGTTGAGGCCTCTAGGAATGATTGTATCATATTCAAAGATCCTTCGGGATTCTTGTCGTGACATGTGTGCAATATGATTACCCCCTCTCCATGCCTTTTTAACTCTTTCTATTGCTACAAACTTAAGGCCTGTAGGGTCACAGTTATGTATTGTTTTAAAATGTTTGGATACGGAGTGCGTCTCTAGGCCTTTTTTAATGTTTGCCACATGTTCCGCTACCCTCTTTTTTAACGTTCTCTTGGTCCTGCCTATATATTGTTTCCTGCATCCACATTGTAATAAATATATAACATCTGTGGAATCACAGGTCAGGCATTCTTGTATGTCCAAACTAAATGTGTTAACTGTAGATTTTACTACTGTAGTTTTTTTTGGGGAAACTAGTTATTTTGCAATTAGCACATCTGCCACACTTAAAAAACCCATTTACTGCTAACCAATTTTCCTTTTTATGGTTATCTTTTCTCACCTTCACAGTTGGAGCTACTTTCCCAGCCAGGTTATTTGCCCTTGTGTATGTTATTTTTGGTGCTTCACTTAAGAGGGGCCCTACTATCTTGTCATTCAATAAGTGTCCCCAGTGCTTCCGGATACTCTTTTCCACTAATTTAAATTGTGAATTAAATGGAAGAATAATCCTCAATGTTTCATCACATGACTGGGGACCACTAGCTAGAAAAAACTCTTTTCTTTCCATTTTCTTTACCTTCTCCAGTGACCTATCTATCACTTGAACTGGATAGTCTCGTTCTAATAGTTGTTGTTTCAAAATAGTCGCTTCTTCCTCGAATTTATTGACATCAGTACAGTTCCGTTTGAGTCTACGGAACTGACTGGTTGGCACGTTAATCAGCCATCGAGGAAGATGACAACTGGCAAATCTAATAAAGCTGTTTTTAGCGACTGGTTTGAAGAAGGTATTACAATGTAGTTGGTTTCCCCTTACCCATATCTCCAAATCCAAAAACTCAACTTTCAGTTTGCTCACATTGGGGCTGAACACTAAATTCCTGTCATTGACATTAATATTCTGGAGGAATAAATCTAAAGATTCAGATGTGTCCTGCCAAATGAATAGAATGTCATCTATGTAGCGCCGCCATAGCACCAGATCCGTCCCCAGCCTGGGCATGATGATCTCCTTCTCCCATTGAGCCAAAAACAAGTTGGCATAGCTGGGGGCGAATCTAGTGCCCATGGCGGTGCCCGTGCGCTGTACATAGAAATCCCTTTCAAAAGAAAAATAGTTATGGGACAAAATATATCTCACTCCCTCCAATATGAACTCCAACTGTTCCATGGAGAGACCGGCATCTCCCGACAGTTGTTCTTGCAATGCCTGTATACCCTGGACATGGTCTATAACTGTATACAGGGATCCAACGTCCAGCGTCCCCAAGATCCATCCATCTGTCCATTCAATGGTTTCTAAAGTTTTAATAATGTCAGTGGTGTCGCATATATATGACGGCACTTTTTTCACATAGGGTTGAAGCCATCGGTCAATATATTTTGACAAGTTGCATGATATGGATTCAATCCCTGACACTATGGGACGACCTGGAGGTGATTGTAGACTTTTATGGATCTTGGGGATGCAATAGAACACCGGAATCCTCTTCTCCGTGTCCAAAATAAACCTAGCTTCCTGTTCAGAGAGAAAGCCCCTCTCTAATCCATTTCCGCAGTATTTCTTTAGAGTATTATAATACTCCTCTGTTGGGTCTCCTCTTAATTTTTGATAGGTGTTTGCCACCCCTAATTGCCTATGACATTCCTTCAAGTAATCCCCCGTATTCTGTATCACCACAGCCCCGCCCTTATCGGCTGGCCTGATTGTGATGTCATTCATTTCTTGTATTGATTTGATTGCCTTAATTTCTTCCTTATTTAGATTTGCGTTCATCCTACGGCCATTAATTCCCCTCAAGTCTCGTTCTACATTGTTTCTGAATGTCGCCATTTCATTACTAATCTCTTGCCTTGGAAATTTCTTTGATCTGGCTTTTAAATCAGTATGTAGATATTTGCTTACATTCCCTTCCATGTCCATATCTCTGTTTATAGGATTTTTCAAGAAGTACTTTTTGAGACATAACCGTCTGATAAATTTCTCCACTCCAATATATGTGGCAAATTTATCAAGCGGATTTGACGGGGCAAATTTTAGACCTTTATTGAGTAATAGTACTTGAGTGTCTGTAAGTACAGTGTCACTTATGTTAATTATGTTGGTCGTCGGTGATGTGGGTTTCTGTGTTCCCTTCTTACGTGAGTGTCGTCCTCTCCTAAATGTCCGTTGTGTTCTTGCCGTTTTGACCTGGTCAATATCGGCGTGTGATAGTGCTCCGTGTTCTGGTGATATCTGTGTTCCTGTCTTTGTGACTGATGGTTCCCTCTGTCCCGTGCATACTCTATCGGACGATCCCTCAAATTGTAATCGTGTATATAATTGTGATTGTGTCTCCTCACATTCTGCCGTGGTGGTGTGGGAGTGCGTACAGTCCTTATTCGTGCTTTGTGATGTGGTGGAGTATAATCTAAAAAATGAGGTGTTACCAGTGCTTCAAATCTATTTGAAGTTTTAACATTTTCATATTCTGTGTTTCTCCCCTGTGTACTAGTGTCATCGACCTCTTTGTGCAGATTAACCTCTGTGACCTCTTTCCTCTCCAGATGGTATAGCTTCCTAGACTTCTTCCCTATTATTTCTCTTTCCAGGGAATCAAGATTTTTGCAAATCCTATCGTGCCATTTTCGTACTGCCTCACTGTCTGGGAACGCCTCCATCTCTCGTTTGAGGGTATCTATCTGCCCCGAATGAGTATGTTTGCCTTATATGTAAAACGCAATATACACGTATGCGTTTCTATTGCGTTTTTATTGCGTTTTCTATGCGGATAGAAGATATGACCTTGCAGTCTTCTTCAGTATCTATTTTATCTATTTTATGTATTTTATTCATTCTTATCTATATATATGTAATAGATATGTTGTCAGGGGTATTTATTGTTTTAAATATGTATGACGAATTGATATATGAACGTATGATCCATGTACTAGGAATAGGAACCCACTCCACAAGGGGCAAATCCACTCCATAGAATACAATGATATAAGGAATATGGAGAAATGTGGGCGGGGTTATCCCATTTAAAAGGAGTGAGGATCCGCTCACTCAGTTGGCCACTGAGGAAGGGGTGTAGGACCCTGAAACGCGTCTGGCGGTTGGAAGTGAGCGTGGATCCATTTAAAGAAAGAAGAAGCCGGCTACATAAAAATCAAAAGCAAAGGAAATAAAGCATCACGTACGGATTCCAAGACAGTCGCTCAATAGTGACGTTATACGAGCGTGTATCCGGTCCCCAAGGCAACCAGGTCACGTGGGACGCCACGTTCAGGCCGAGCACACCACGTGAGACGCTGTGTGGTGAGCGGCCGCCTGGATCGCCGCTGCGGAGGAGGCAGTGAAGACGGGTAAGACCGGGCTCGATTTTGAGCACTGTAGAGGCAAGTGAGTCATACCCACGATTGTGGGGCCATACCGCATTGTGTTTTGGACTTGTGCTTCACTATACTAAGTGCACTGGACATTGAAGCGGTGTATTCAATCACTGCACCTAAGCAGTACACTGGTGCTGGCGCATTTATCCACAGAACTGGTGTCATTACGACAATATACCTTTGCACGCGGTTCTACACTTGAATACCTACGCATTGACGCAGAGACTGAGTGTGGGGCATATGTGGTATATGTATTTGTATGTATGTATGATTTTAGGGGTATGTTCTTAAAATTTTAACTAATTAAAGTGTATAATCACTGTCACTGCCGTGGTGGTCCCTTTTGTGAGTGCCCCCCCATACTTGCTATATTTTACTTTTCTACTGGTCCTGAGGGTGGGACCTGGGGGTGAGCACCTGTTCCGTATAGAGAGAGGGTGAGCCGCTGTATTCCTCTTTTTCTACTTTATACAGCACCCTACACAGTTGAGCTCCCCTCTCCCTAATATGGACATTTGGGAGCATCTGGATAATAAATATAAAAAGATAGATACGTTCACCTTCAATGTGGAAGGTGAATCATCGGCAGGGATTGAGAGATCAATTGATGAAGTTTTTAGAATACTGGAGAAGACTTTGCAACGTCAGTTGCGGAATAAATGGGAAATAAGGTCCCTTACACAATATCTAGATAAGGGACTTATCCCCAAGGGTTTGACACTCACTAAGATGCCAGCAATGGATCTAGTGGATGACAAATTCAAAAAAGAATGGGACGCTTTTCTAAAAATACAATCAGGTACCCTGGTCCAAATGATCATAAAAAGGAGAATTCAGATGTCAGAGGAAATGTCGGGGCAGATAGATACCCTCAAACGAGAGATGGAGGCGTTCCCAGACAGTGAGGCAGTACGAAAATGGCACGATAGGATTTGCAAAAATCTTGATTCCCTGGAAAGAGAAATAATAGGGAAGAAGTCTAGGAAGCTATACCATCTGGAGAGGAAAGAGGTCACAGAGGTTAATCTGCACAAAGAGGTCGATGACACTAGTACACAGGGGAGAAACACAGAATATGAAAATGTTAAAACTTCAAATAGATTTGAAGCACTGGTAACACCTCATTTTTTAGATTATACTCCACCACATCACAAAGCACGAATAAGGACTGTACGCACTCCCACACCACCACGGCAGAATGTGAGGAGACACAATCACAATTATATACACGATTACAATTTGAGGGATCGTCCGATAGAGTATGCACGGGACAGAGGGAACCATCAGTCACAAAGACAGGAACACAGATATCACCAGAACACGGAGCACTATCACACGCCGATATTGACCAGGTCAAAACGGCAAGAACACAACGGACATTTAGGAGAGGACGACACTCACGTAAGAAGGGAACACAGAAACCCACATCACCGACGACCAACATAATTAACATAAGTGACACTGTACTTACAGACACTCAAGTACTATTACTCAATAAAGGTCTAAAATTTGCCCCGTCAAATCCGCTTGATAAATTTGCCACATATATTGGAGTGGAGAAATTTATCAGACGGTTATGTCTCAAAAAGTACTTCTTGAAAAATCCTATAAACAGAGATATGGACATGGAAGGGAATGTAAGCAAATATCTACATACTGATTTAAAAGCCAGATCAAAGAAATTTCCAAGGCAAGAGATTAGTAATGAAATGGCGACATTCAGAAACAATGTAGAACGAGACTTGAGGGGAATTAATGGCCGTAGGATGAACGCAAATCTAAATAAGGAAGAAATTAAGGCAATCAAATCAATACAAGAAATGAATGACATCACAATCAGGCCAGCCGATAAGGGCGGGGCTGTGGTGATACAGAATACGGGGGATTACTTGAAGGAATGTCATAGGCAATTAGGGGTGGCAAACACCTATCAAAAATTAAGAGGAGACCCAACAGAGGAGTATTATAATACTCTAAAGAAATACTGCGGAAATGGATTAGAGAGGGGCTTTCTCTCTGAACAGGAAGCTAGGTTTATTTTGGACACGGAGAAGAGGATTCCGGTGTTCTATTGCATCCCCAAGATCCATAAAAGTCTACAATCACCTCCAGGTCGTCCCATAGTGTCAGGGATTGAATCCATATCATGCAACTTGTCAAAATATATTGACCGATGGCTTCAACCCTATGTGAAAAAAGTGCCGTCATATATATGCGACACCACTGACATTATTAAAACTTTAGAAACCATTGAATGGACAGATGGATGGATCTTGGGGACGCTGGACGTTGGATCCCTGTATACAGTTATAGACCATGTCCAGGGTATACAGGCATTGCAAGAACAACTGTCGGGAGATGCCGGTCTCTCCATGGAACAGTTGGAGTTCATATTGGAGGGAGTGAGATATATTTTGTCCCATAACTATTTTTCTTTTGAAAGGGATTTCTATGTACAGCGCACGGGCACCGCCATGGGCACTAGATTCGCCCCCAGCTATGCCAACTTGTTTTTGGCTCAATGGGAGAAGGAGATCATCATGCCCAGGCTGGGGACGGATCTGGTGCTATGGCGGCGCTACATAGATGACATTCTATTCATTTGGCAGGACACATCTGAATCTTTAGATTTATTCCTCCAGAATATTAATGTCAATGACAGGAATTTAGTGTTCAGCCCCAATGTGAGCAAACTGAAAGTTGAGTTTTTGGATTTGGAGATATGGGTAAGGGGAAACCAACTACATTGTAATACCTTCTTCAAACCAGTCGCTAAAACAGCTTTATTAGATTTGCCAGTTGTCATCTTCCTCGATGGCTGATTAACGTGCCAACCAGTCAGTTCCGTAGACTCAAACGGAACTGTACTGATGTCAATAAATTCGAGGAAGAAGCGACTATTTTGAAACAACAACTATTAGAACGAGACTATCCAGTTCAAGTGATAGATAGGTCACTGGAGAAGGTAAAGAAAATGGAAAGAAAAGAGTTTTTTCTAGCTAGTGGTCCCCAGTCATGTGATGAAACATTGAGGATTATTCTTCCATTTAATTCACAATTTAAATTAGTGGAAAAGAGTATCCGGAAGCACTGGGGACACTTATTGAATGACAAGATAGTAGGGCCCCTCTTAAGTGAAGCACCAAAAATAACATACACAAGGGCAAATAACCTGGCTGGGAAAGTAGCTCCAACTGTGAAGGTGAGAAAAGATAACCATAAAAAGGAAAATTGGTTAGCAGTAAATGGGTTTTTTAAGTGTGGCAGATGTGCTAATTGCAAAATAACTAGTTTCCCCAAAAAAACTACAGTAGTAAAATCTACAGTTAACACATTTAGTTTGGACATACAAGAATGCCTGACCTGTGATTCCACAGATGTTATATATTTATTACAATGTGGATGCAGGAAACAATATATAGGCAGGACCAAGAGAACGTTAAAAAAGAGGGTAGCGGAACATGTGGCAAACATTAAAAAAGGCCTAGAGACGCACTCCGTATCCAAACATTTTAAAACAATACATAACTGTGACCCTACAGGCCTTAAGTTTGTAGCAATAGAAAGAGTTAAAAAGGCATGGAGAGGGGGTAATCATATTGCACACATGTCACGACAAGAATCCCGAAGGATCTTTGAATATGATACAATCATTCCTAGAGGCCTCAACGCCGAAATGGAAGTGTTTGGGTTCCTGTAGGGGGATTTTCCGGTAGGGATGGGACATCGCAGTTTGGTCGTTTATCGACACTGTGATCTCCCCTCCTCGCCGGAAGGCTCCCCAATCTCACTCATCGATCCTTCGGGATGAATAATACAGTTCCCCCGAATGAGTATGTTTGCCTTATATGTAAAACGCAATATACACGTATGCGTTTCTATTGCGTTTTTATTGCGTTTTCTATGCGGATAGAAGATATGACCTTGCAGTCTTCTTCAGTATCTATTTTATCTATTTTATGTATTTTATTCATTCTTATCTATATATATGTAATAGATATGTTGTCAGGGGTATTTATTGTTTTAAATATGTATGACGAATTGATATATGAACGTATGATCCATGTACTAGGAATAGGAACCCACTCCACAAGGGGCAAATCCACTCCATAGAATACAATGATATAAGGAATATGGAGAAATGTGGGCGGGGTTATCCCATTTAAAAGGAGTGAGGATCCGCTCACTCAGTTGGCCACTGAGGAAGGGGTGTAGGACCCTGAAACGCGTCTGGCGGTTGGAAGTGAGCGTGGATCCATTTAAAGAAAGAAGAAGCCGGCTACATAAAAATCAAAAGCAAAGGAAATAAAGCATCACGTACGGATTCCAAGACAGTCGCTCAATAGTGACGTTATACGAGCGTGTATCCGGTCCCCAAGGCAACCAGGTCACGTGGGACGCCACGTTCAGGCCGAGCACACCACGTGAGACGCTGTGTGGTGAGCGGCCGCCTGGATCGCCGCTGCGGAGGAGGCAGTGAAGACGGGTAAGACCGGGCTCGATTTTGAGCACTGTAGAGGCAAGTGAGTCATACCCACGATTGTGGGGCCATACCGCATTGTGTTTTGGACTTGTGCTTCACTATACTAAGTGCACTGGACATTGAAGCGGTGTATTCAATCACTGCACCTAAGCAGTACACTGGTGCTGGCGCATTTATCCACAGAACTGGTGTCATTACGACAATATACCTTTGCACGCGGTTCTACACTTGAATACCTACGCATTGACGCAGAGACTGAGTGTGGGGCATATGTGGTATATGTATTTGTATGTATGTATGATTTTAGGGGTATGTTCTTAAAATTTTAACTAATTAAAGTGTATAATCACTGTCACTGCCGTGGTGGTCCCTTTTGTGAGTGCCCCCCCATACTTGCTATATTTTACTTTTCTACTGGTCCTGAGGGTGGGACCTGGGGGTGAGCACCTGTTCCGTATAGAGAGAGGGTGAGCCGCTGTATTCCTCTCCTCCTCTTTTTCTATTTGATGGAACAAGCCAATTTTCTTATATATATATATATATATATATATATATATATGTATATATATGATAGGGCCAAGGGCTATTCATAGTATTCAGTATATTGGGCAGACTAGATGGGCCAAATGGTTCTTATATGCCGACACATTCTATGTTTCTATGTTCTTCCTGTTGGGTTGGTATGGAATCAAAATACTACCATATGGTTTAAGGAGGACCTTTCACTAGATTAAAAAATCTAAACTAACTATACAGACATGTAGAGCGGCGCCAAGGGATCCCCCTGCACTTACTATTATCCCTGGGCCCAATAAGCATATTTAGGTATATATATATGACAGTACAGGTCTTATCAAGTGTATTAGAATCATCTAAGTATCCCCCCTGTCTACCTTATAAATACCGAAAACTAAAGTTTTATAACCTGCTTGTCTCGTCTCCAATCTGCCCAAGGGGCGGCGTTTCATCTCAAAATGCGCCCAGCCAGCCGCTCCCAACTGCCGTTCTGAAGCCCCGCCCAGCTCATCAATATTCACTTCGCTGGGCGGCGGCTACAACTCTCCCCGACTCAAGTGCCCGATGCATGCGCATAAAGCAGAGGCTGCAGCGGCCTCTAAGACGCAGACTGTCTGTACGCAGGCGCGATGTGACCCCGGCCGGGCGCAAGCGCTGAAGATTAGATGGAGGACGTGCCCAGAGGATTTAATTGGCCATGCGCAGGATCTTGAGTCGGGGAGAGTTGTAGCCGCCGCCCAGCGAAGTGAATATTGATGAGCTGGGCGGGGCTTCAGAACGGCAGTTGGGAGCGACTGGCTGGGCGCATTTTGAGATGAAACGCCGCCCATTGGGCAGATTGGAGACGAGACAAGCAGGTTATAAAACTTTAGTTTTCGGTATTTATAAGGTGGACAGGGGGGATACTTAGATGATTTAAATACACTTGATAAGACCTGTACTGTCATATATATACCTAAATATGCTTATTGGGCCTGTCAGTGTCCCTTTAAGCCTTAGGATATATGAATGAATTTACAAGTATATCAAAAGCTCCCCACCTTTAAAGAACATGTTTCCCATTTATATCTTAAAATAATTTTGTTATTAAAAAACATTACAGTCATTGTAGAAAAGACAAAAAAAACCTAAAGGTCAAATGTATTACAATCATAACAGGAGACTTTGGATTTCCTATATTTGACCCTTCCCAAAGACACTTCAGATTAGTTCCAAGTTAATCATCAGTTTGCAATCTGTACACTATTATTTGTTATTTATGCTAAGCTATCTTCATCCAGAAATAATGCCAAATCTTAAAATGACATTGCTGGAAATGGAAACTATTTGATCTTATCCAGTTACACTTTTCTATTCATTGTATTACAACATAATGGATATACTGGGTTTTCTGAGAACTAACATACAAAACAATTTGTGAACCTGAGCGTGTGATGCAATCAAGCATTCGGAATATAAGCATGACCTGACAAATAACTTACATTCCATATAATAAAATATGTGTGTAGCAGATAGTGCTTAGTATGATCACTGAACATCTATCTATCAATATCTCTGTATATCTTCTATCTATCTATCTATCTATCTATCTATCTATTTATCTATCCATCTATCTATGTAATCTATCTATTACATATCTCTTTATCTATCTTCTATCTATTAATATCTCTATATCCTATATATTTCTATCTATTTATCAATCTATTTCTCTATTAAGTTCTCTATCTTTCTTCTATCTATCAATAATTTGTCTATATATCTAATAATACCTCTATAAATCTATTGATTTTTGTCTATCTATCAATATCTTTATCTCTTATCTATGTACATTATTTATCTTCTATCTATTAATATTTATTTTTCTGTCTTCTATCTATCTATCTATCTATCTATCTATCTATCTATCCATATCATCTTTCTGTTTGCTAAATGGTATTTAATTCATGTCCTTGGCTATTTTGGCAGGATTCTGCATCAACAAATAATTTCTTCTGTATTGTTCCGATAGTACATAACATTTTTAAAAAAGTTAATATGATACCACTGAACAGAGAAATCTATAAAAAAAAAAAAATAGAAAAACATGAGCCAATCTGACCTAGAATCAATGAGGGTTCTAAAAGGGAAAGAATGTTGGTATACCCTATGCATATATCTTTTCAAGAGCAATAAATGCTTCTATTTATCATATGACCATTAATAATATGGAAAATGTAAAGCATGTGTGATAAGTGTTACACTTGATAGATTACATTTGCACTGGTCTGAACCGATTAATTGACCAGCCAGTCTAATTGCTATATTGCTGATTGCTATATCCAGTCTGATTGTTATATCTATGGATATAGCCTAGGGTAAATAGATTAAACAGTATAAAAACATATTGTACAAGTATGTTCAAAGAGATGACCCAATACATGCTAGTGGTTTCCATCAATCATATGCACAAATAGTTTTGACAATTCTCTTGATTTTGAATGGATTATCACCAAAATGGGCGGTTACTCAGTCCAAATTTATAACAATATCCAGTCTACTGCCTAAGACAACTATTCTTATGACATGCATGTGTAGCCATGAAAAAAACTATTTGCTATTTCCATTAAATAATTTAACAATGTCATCTGACATAGATTTAAAGCTGCATATAGCAACTAGCAGAGCAGTGCAAACCAATGTTTTTAAAGGAAAACTTCAATCATATGCTTGGTAGTTCTGTACATTACCACAATGGATTTTGAACAAAACAATTCAGATGCAATTGAAGTTCAGATTTTCAGCTTTAATTCAGTGGGTTGAACAAAATAATTGCATAAAAATGGGAGGAACTAAAACATTTTTTAAACTCAATCCCTTCATTTCATGGGCTCAAAATTAATTGGACAAATTAAATAATTGTAAATAAAACGTTAATTTATAATACTTGGTTGAAAACCCTCTGTTGGCAATGACTGCCTGAAGTCTTGAACTCATGGACATCACAAGACGCTGCGTTTCCTTTTTTTTAATGCTCCGCCAGGCCTTTACTGCAGCGGTTTTCAGTTGCTGTTTGTTTGTGGGCCTTTCTGTCGGAAGTTTAGTCTTTAACAAGTGAAATGCACTATTGGGTTCTGATCAGGTGACTGACTTGGCCATTCAGGAATATTCCACTTCTTTGCTTTAATAAACTCCTGGGTTTCTTTGGCTTTATGTTTTGGGTCATTGTCCATCTGTATTATGAAACACTAACCAATCAGTTTAGCTGCATTTGACTGGATTCCAGAACACAGTATGTCTCTGAAAACCCCAGAATTCATCCGGCTGCTTCTGTCCTGTGTCACATCATCAATAAACACTAGGGACCCAGTGACACTGGCAGCCATGCATGCCCAAGCCATCACACTGCCGCTGCCATGTTTTACAAAGGTGGTAAGTTTTGGATCATGAGCTGTACCATGCCTTCGCCATAATTTTTTCTTTCCATTATTCTGATAGAGGCAAAGTCCAATCCAGCCTTCTTATTCTTGAGGCTTATGAGTGGCTTGCATGGTGCAGTGAACCCTCTGTATTTACTTTCATGCAGTTTTCTCTTTATGTTAGATTTGGATATTGATACACCTATATCATGGAGAGTGTTGTTCACTTGGTTGGCTGTTGTGAAGGGGTTTCTCTTCACCATGGTAATTATTTTGCGATCATCCACCACTGTTGTCTTCCGTGGGCGTCCAGGTCTTTTTGCATTGTTGAGGTTACCAGTGCATTCTTTCTTTCTCAGGATGTGCCAAACTGTAGATATTTCCACTCCTAACAGTGTAGCAATTTCTCAGATGTTTTTTTTCTCTGTTTTTGCAGATGAAGGATTGCTTGCTTTCTCTGCATGGAGAGCTCCTTTGACCGCATGTTTACTTCTCAGCAAAATCTTCAAAATGCGAGCACCACACCTTAAATCAACTCCAAGTCTTTTATGTGCTTAATTTAGAATGAAAAAATGAAGGGATTGCCCACACCTGCCCATTAAACAGCCTTCGAGTCAATTGTCCAATTACTTTTGGTCCCTTTAAAAGCAGGGTGCCACATGTAAAGGAGCTGAAACTCCTAAATACTTTATCCAATTTTAATGTGGATACCCTCAAATGAAAGCTAAAAGTCTGTACTTTATCTTCATGTCCATTATATAACTATAACGAATATGTTTTAGTAAACAAAATTTGTGTCAGTGTCCAAATATATATGGACCTAACTGTAATATAATAAGTATCTAATCAAAATTGTATGACTTTATTTTAAGCTTGCTTATTCATAGTCTAGTGCTGTACTGCAAGAAATAACACTGGAGGATTTATTTTACTTAAAGGAGTTATTTTTTTGTTCTTTGTATGTTTCTAACTAACCAAACGTAAGGGTTTTACCATGCACTTACTGCATCTGTAGTGGCTGCTTTCCCAGATCTTACTGAGGGTCACATGACCTGTGATGTCAGCTTCTCTCCCTGCTCTGATGATGTTTCGTGCACAAGCCTAAGAGATCAGATATCTTTCTGTACACGAGATGTCACTGTGCTGGCCATTCCCCCCTGCACTACCGTCCGCGCTCTCCCTGGATTCTTCAGGAAAAATAACCCCTTCAGTAGCACAGACTCAGGGCTGAAGGCTTTACTGAGTAGCTACAGGCAGTGAAGAGACAAATGCTGGGCACAGAAGCTGACAGACTAGAGGAGTTTTCCCAGTGTAAAATATCTTATGAAGCAAAGAGTGGCTGCAGAGCATTGCACAAAAAACAGGTAGGGGGAAGATCAGCTGGGACAGCTGGGACTTGTAGTCCTACACATACAAAAGGCTGCTGAGTATCCTAGCAGGCAGACATTTCACTTAGGGCAGCACTTGTATTCACTCACTCTGCAGAGTAGGGGGAGGGGCACAAATAATAATAAGGAAAGTTTTTGCCTAAAACTTTCTTAGCTTAGTTATATATTGCTGACCATCAGATTTACAGTGCTATATATATACATTTTTCATAACTAGGACAACCCTTTTAAAGTCTAGTTCATATGAACTTTATATTGGTTTCTTATCAAGGCTCTGGATACAATGTATAAAAATGTATTGCTTACAATTAATTGTAAAGAAAATAGAAATACAATATTGAAACATAAGGGTGGAAACAATAATCATGGTTGATAGTTCATGTCGTTCAACTAAGTGGGTTTCTTTTCCTAGCCAATGAATAAAGAAAATATCAATCACCTCATAAATTAATATTTTTAAAGCTGGCTCTTCACTAAGAAGACCTAGAATACTATCTTGTCCCATGAACTGTATGGTTATCTATATGAAAACTCCCTCTGCTGGTAATGTCTCAAAGACTAAGCATTTAGTCTACACAATAATATGTATCTCTAAAAAAAAAAGGCAAAAACACAGACAGTATGCCGTATATAAGTCCAAATGCCAATGGTTGTTCCCATAATCTACCTGTGCTCTCCTTTTCCTTTCTGAACACATTTTTGTTTTCTTTGGAAACCAGAAAGTGAAAAAAAAAAAACACTAAGGCCCTGGTTTATCAAGGCTGGCGCTTAATAGGGCCTGTGGGGAGGAGGCATGTAATTTATGACGATGCGCAGACCAAATCATAAATTATCTGCCTCTTCCAGCTCTTCGTGCCCCTGGAATCAAATTTATGGCGGCTCGTAGCTGCCGTAGATTCAGGCATTATTTACACCAGTTTCTGGTTTAAATAATGATGAATTAACCAGGGCCAATGGTCTTGCCCTCACTCTACCCTCGCTATACCCCCTTTTAGTGAACTTGGCGACGACAGCGTAAACTTCATATTGCGACTACAAAAGGCAATGCATTGAAAAGTGGTAAGTCCAAGATTTGCAACTTTTCTATGCCAAAAAGAGGGGTAAGGGGAATGATAACATTCCCCATAAGTTTTTTATTTTCCACAATGTCACTTTTGTTCTCGACCTGTGTATGTTATGACCTATGAACTTTCAGATTTTGACAAGAATGGATAACCATGTAATGTATGAGGTCCTCTCTACTCTCACCTAGGGAAAGTTAATGAAGGAGATACGAACTGGGCAGCTCAATCTTGTTGATTTTGGAGAACTAAGCCACGGCAAGATGTGTCTCCCCCTATTCCCATTCACAACACATGCATGCTTGGCCAAATGGATTGTTCATGTGAATGAGGGGGGTGAGGAAAGATGGCTATGGGCTAACAGCTATCTAATGTGTAGGCCAACCTTAGCCTCATTCATTTTAAAGAAGCACTTCCACAAGTTGTTATTAGCCTGACCTGTTAGAGAGGTACATGATATAAACTGTGGTGAAGGTAATCTTCTTACCAGTAACTCTATTTGTGAGCTATCCCCTTCCTTAAGATTATAAGCTGTGTCATGTGACCAACACTCTGATTTCCAACTGACACGGGACAGGAAGTCAGTTACTTTTCTAGTCATTCTTACAAGACTGACATTGAGGCTCCCATAAGAATACATAGAGAAACTGACTTACTGTCCACACATAAGATGTTGTGTTATTTGGAAAGTCTGATTGCTGGTCACATGATACAGTTGAGGATCAGAAGGGAGGGGATAGCTCCCAAATACAGTCACTGGTAAGAAGATTATCTGTAAAGGAACATGCACTATTCAAAATGCTAAATAATTTTACTGACCATAGCATGTACTAGTTTTGTCAAGGGTTTTAGACACGTTTTCTGCCTCAACAAGTGGGAAAGGGGCGTGGCTTATATAATGGGTGTGGCATAAGATGCAACAATGTTTACCTAAATTGGGGCAAAAACTAAGCCAACCAGTAGGTGGTGTCAAGGTAGCCAAAAGTTTAAAAAAACATCACATTGATCATACAGAGCGAGAAGCATTTTTAGACTGCCTGGCTTAAGTTCACACAGTCTAAATATTGCACAGAATTAGTAAATATTACTCAGCATGTTCTCTTCCTCTAATTAGTGTTGAAACAATGGGTTGTACAGCTAGCAATGAAAACACAAGTATTTTATACATAAAATGTTATAGAAATTTGCATGGCTTTTATCTGAACACATAAATAATGCATTTTTAAACCCTCACTCCATGCATTAATTCCTATGTCCAAACCAAATCAAGTTTGTCTTGAAAGCTCATTTGTTTTACTTAGCGTATTTTTTATTTTATCTATTTTTTTAACAAGTTTCTAAATTCTCCCACTCACTGTAGAAGTAATTATACAGAAAAAAAAATCAAATGATAGAGTCCCTAAACCATGTTTGTTATTTTCCCAGTGGAAAATATCTTATGAAGCAAAGAGTGGCTGTGGGAATCCAGAGGAGGAAAAACATACACTATAAAATATAATTAAAAATTGTGGAGGCTGCATATGACAAGAATAACCATAAAAAGCAGACACAAACCAGCTGGCTGTTAACAACTTTTGAGTTATAAAAATATTAAACCTGCTGTAAAGCATTATGTTCAATTTAAATAACCACAAAGCAGGCATTAGGCTTCGATGCTGAGGATTTTGGAAACATTTTATGGCAGTATAAAATGAAAAAAACGTAGATGAGGGAGTGAGATAATAAACCAATTTCTCAATTTTGGACAGAGATTTAATAAATTAGCATTCAACAAATTCATTCTGGATTAAACGGGTTCAATGCAGAAATTTCCAAAAGGATAACTTGCTATATTGCTGCCAATTTTCTTAAATTTGGCTTTGATTGAATCAGAGTAATATCATGTAACTTTAAAAGGTAATACTAGGTATATACAAGATTTGTAGGCTACATGCACCTAAAAAAACACCATGTCAGTTTCCATGGCCATTTTTTGGCCATGCATCTGCTTATAATGGCTGTTTTGCATCTATTTTTTAAAACAAATGCATTTCATTGGATTTTTAGATAAAATCCCAAGCTCTGCAGTGCCCTAGGTATATATATTATGCCCCCCAATAGTGCCCCTGGTATAAATAATGTACCCCTTTGTGTCCCCAATAGTTATAATGACCCTCAGTTGTCCCACCAGTATAGATAATGGCTCACTTAATGTCCTCTAGTAATTATAATAGCCCCCAAGTTGTGCCCCAGTATAGATATTAGGCCCCCAGTTGCGCCCCCATATATATAATGGCCCCCATTTGTGAACCTATATATATAATGGCCTACAGTTGTGCCCCCATATATATATAATATATCCATCTTTCGCTCATTGTTGCTAGTGCCAACATGACCAAAAAATTATAAGAATGAAATACTCACCTCATCTACTTAAACGCAATGGAAAACTCAAGTGAATATTTTTTTTTACCTCAGTCCCTGAAGGGACTCTTTTTGACATAGTGTATCTGTTTGTAATGTCCGTTAGACAGGTGCATTTCTGTCTAAACATCAGTTAACAACGGGCCCATAAATTTCAATGCTTGTAACAACGGCCAAAAAAGTATATGTCCTATTTTTTGATGGCCATTATTCACTGGCTGATAAAACAGCCATGTGACTATCCCCTTAGACTTCATTTGGTTGTAAAAATAGTTGTATAAGAGCTGTTACTTAAACGTCTGTTATGCAGACATTTTTCCCTTTTGTGTTTCGTGTATACGAGGCCTTATTATTAAAACCTTTTGTTTCATAGAGATTCCTGGGTGGCCCAGGATCTGGCTCTATCTAATTGTATTCATGACCTACTTTGATGACCCCAGGCCTGTCTTATTTTGTTGCTGAGGTCACTGGCAGCTTCAAAGGTGAGTGGGCAAGACATAGATCTACACATACAGATGTAGCCGAGCAAAAATTCACTCTGATAACTCATATCACAGTGTTATCTCGTACCATCTTGTGACAAAAGCAATTGAAATACATTAAACGAGTTAGTTAACCTTTTTGTGCCAATTTTTACTTAACGCATTAAACAAAAAGTTTAGTTTGGTTGCATCTTTACACACACACACACATATACAAAGGAACTTCAATTTCATAGAATTTTTTTTTCTTGGCAGTACAATATCATTGAAAATTAATTATAAGATATTGTCCTTGTGTAGCAGTCATCACAGAGAGATAAAACTCCTATATAGACAGGTAATTCATTGTCAATTTACTGCTGCCAGGACGGGAAGATGCTATCTGCTAGTGTAATAGTAGGTGTATAATTGGGATAACAATATGAAAGCTCTATGAATTTCTTGATAGGTCTAGATAGAAATGCCCATGCAAGAAAACTGCACTTAGTGTAATTTGTGATGAACTAATTGAGTCACTCATCCACTTCCCTCTCTGGTAAGAGTGATGGTCTCAAAAATAAAGACGGGTGAAACTGTTTGCCATGCTAAAAGTCTAAACAAAGTGGAAGGTAGGCCAGGAAGAGTCAGGACAGGAACTCGAATACATGGATTAACTTAAAAAAGGATATCCAGGTAACATCTACCTTTGTTTTGCGTCGAACTGTGCTTGTTCGCGATTCGCCAAACATGCAAAATGATGGCGATGTTCACATGCGCCATATTCTTTTGCATTGTGCCAAACTTGGAGCCAAGACACATCCATCAGGTGGGACAGGACAACAAATTGAAACGTTTCAGCACATGGACACACCCCCATCCTATAACAGAACCCGATCTGGCAGCCATTTTACAGTCTGTGTTTTGCCAGTGTAGGGAGAGGTTGCTTTGTGGAGCAGGGACAGATTGTTAGGGACACCAAAAGCTAGCTAATAGGGCCAAAAAAGTCAATTTAAGGACTGGTATAGGTGTGCTATTGATAGGTGTTATATACTGAGGGGTGTGATACACTTATAATATACTTTCTAACATAGAAAGTATATTATAGTGTATTTGTATTGTGCACCAGTTGTGTGCAGTTCTGCTGCGATACCACAGCTATATAGAAGGACAAACGCTATTGGAATAACTAATTGCAACTGGTGTGATATACCTGTTGCCCCAAAAAAACTGATTGAGGGGTGCAATATACCTGCTTCTTCAAAATACTGATTAAGCGGTTTGATATACCTGCCTCCACAAAATACTGATTGAGGGGTGTGATATACCTGCTTCCACCAAAAATTGATTGAGGCCTGCAATATACCTGCTTCCACAAAATACTGATTAAGGGGATCAATATACCTGCTTCCACCAAATATTGATTAAGGGGTTGAATATACCTGCTTCCACAAAATACATATTGAGGGGTGCAATATACCTGATTCCACAAAATACTGATTAAGGGATTTTTAAATACCTGCTTCCACAAAATACTGATTGAGGGGTTTGATATAACTGCTTCCACAAATACAGATTGAGGGGTGCGATATACCTGCTTCCACCAAATATTAATTAAGGAGTTCTATATATCTGCTTGCACAAAATACTGATTAAGGGGATTGATATACCTGCTTCCACAAAATACTGATTAAGGGGTTTCGATATAACTGCTTCCACAAAATACAGATTAAGGGTTGTGATATACCTGCTTCCACAAAATACTGATTAAGGGGATTGATATACCTGATTTCACCAAATTTTAATTGAGGTCCTCCAATACACCTGCTTCTGAAAAATACTGATTAAGGGGTTTGATATACCTGCTTCCACAAAATACAGATTGAGGGTGCGATATACCTGCTTCCACCAAATATTGATTAAGGGGTTCTATATACCTGCTTCCACAAAATACTGATTGAGGGATGCGATATACCTGCTTCCACCAAATATTGTTTGAGGCCTGTGATACACCTACTTCCACAAAATACTGATTGAGGCCTGCGATCCACCTGCTTCCACAAAATACTGATTGAGGGGTGCATAATAACTGCTTCCACAAAATATTGATTGAGGGGTTTGATATTCCTGCTTCCACAAAATACTGATTGAGGGTTGCAATATACCTGCTTCCACAAAATACTGATTAAGGGATTTTTATATACCTGCTTCAACAAAATACTGCTTGAGGGGTGCGATATACCTGCTTCCACAAAATATTGATTAAAGGGTTCTATATATGTTTCCACAAAATACTGATTGAGGGGTTTGATATTCCTGCTTCCACAAAATACTGATTGAGGGTTGCAATATACCTGCTTCCACAAAATACTGATTAAGGGATTTTTATATACCTGCTTCCACAAAATACTGATTAAGGGGTTTGATATACCTGCTTCCACAAAATACAGATTAAGGGTTGTGATATACCTGCTTCCACCAAATATTGATTAAGGGTTTCTATATACCTGTTTCCACAAAATACTGATTAAGGGGATTGATATACCTGCTTTCACCAAATTTTGATTGAGGTCCTGCAATACACCTGCTTCTGAAAAATACTGATTAAGGGGTTTGATATACCTGCTTCCACAAAATACAGATTGAGGGGTGCGATAGACTTGCTTCCACCAAATATTGATTAAGGGGTTCAATATACCTGCTTCCACAAAATACTAATTGAGGGGTGCAATATACCTGGTTCCACCAAATATTGATTGAGGCCTGCGATACACCTGCTTCCACAAAATACTGACTGAGGGGTGCGATATACCTGCTTCCACCAAATATTGATTAAGGGGTTCTATATACCTTTTTCCACAAAACACTAATTGAGGGGTGCGATATACCTGCTTCCACAAAATACTGATTAAGGAGATTGATATACCTGCTTCCACCAAATATTAAATAAGGGGTTCTATATAACTGCTTCCACAAAATACTGATTAAGGGGATTGATATACCTACTTCCACAAAATACTTATTAAGGGGTTTGATATAACTGCTTCCACAAAATACTGAATAAGGGGTTTGCTATACCTGCTTCCACAAAATACATATTGAGGGGTGCAATATACCTGCTTCCACAAAATACTGATTAAGGGATTTTTATATACCTGCTTCCACAAAATACTGATTGAGGGGTTTGATATACCCGCTTCCACAAAATACAGATTGAGGGGTGCGATATACCTGCTTCCACCAAATATTAATTAAGGGGTTCTATATACCTGCTTCCACAAAATACTGATTAAGGGAATTGATATACATGCTTCAACAAAATACTGATTAAGAGGTTTGATATAACTGCTTCCACAAAATACTGAATAAGTGGTTTGATATACTTGCTTCTACAAAATACAGATTGAGGGTTGTGATATACCTGCTTCCACCAAATATTGTTTAAGGGGTTCTATATACCTGCTTCCACAAAATACTGATTGAGGGGTGTGATATACCTGCTTTCACCAAATTTTGATTGAGGTCCTGCGAAACACCTTCTTTTACAAAATACTGATTAAGGGGAAAGATATACCTGCTTCCACCAAATATTGATTGAGGAATGCAATATTCCTGCTTCCGAAAAATACTGATTAAGGGGTTTGATATAACTGCTTCCACAAAATACAGATTGAGGGGTGCGATATACCTGCTTCCACCAAATATTGATTAAGGGGTTTTATATACCTGCTTCCACAAAATACTGATTGAGGGGTTTGATATAACTGCTTCCACAAAATACTGATTGATGGGTGCGATATACCTGCTTCCACAAAATACTGATTGAGGCATGCGAAACACCTGCTTGCACAAAATAATGATTGAAGGGTGCGATATACCTACTTCCGCAAAATACTGATTAAGGGGTTTGATATACCTGCTTCCACAAAATACAGATAGAGGGGTGCTATAGACTTGCTTCCACCAAATATTGATTAAGGGGTTCAATATACCTGCTTCCACAAAATACTGATTAAGGGGATTAATATACCTGCTTTCACCAAATTTTTATTGAGGTCCTGCAATACACATGCTTCTGAAAAATACTGATTAAGGGGTTTGATATACCTGCTTCCACAAAATACAGATTGAGGGGTGCGATATACCTGCTTCCACCAAATATTGATTAAGGGGTTCTATATACCTGCTTCCACAAAATACTAATTGAGGGGTGCAATATACCTGCTTCCACCAAATATTGATTGAGGCCTGCGATACACCTGCTTCCACAAAATACTGACTGAGGGGTGCGATATACCTGCTTCCACCAAATATTGATTAAGGGGTTCTATATACCTGTTTCCACAAAACACTAATTGAGGGGTGCGATATACCTGCTTCCACAAAATACTGATTAAGGAGATTGATATACCTGCTTCCACCAAATATTGATTGAAGCCTGCGATACACCTACTTCCGCAAAAAACTGATTAAGGGGTTTGAAATACTGTCCTCCACCAAATACTGATTGAGGACTGCAATATACCTGCTTCCACAAATACTGCTCTTCTCTAAGGACTTTGGCACAGGGTTATTTTGAAAATGACAGGCAGAGGAAGAGGCAGACCATTCCGCAGGGGTGCTAGGGGTCGGGCAGGTGCACCAGGCCGTAGGCTAAGTGGAAAGTTGGAGAAGGTGCGTGCGATTACGTCAAAGGACGCACCAGAGTTGGTTGAGTGGCTCACTGTGTGTGCACCCCCTAAGACCTCTCGCGAGACTTCACAAAGTAATAACTTCGCTCATCTGAGCCAATACATTCTAATACTGTACGGAGCACTCGCTCCATATAGTATTGAAACAAAGTTTTATGCAAATCAAATTCAGACTTGCATCCAAAGTCGATTCGCTCATCCCTAGAAATTACTGACCGAACACTTATGTGTGAATAAGGTCTTACACTGAGAGTACCCTCATCTTCAAAATACTGTTTGTCCTAATTAAGGTGACCACCTTAAAAAGTAATCTAAAAATTGTACTAGTGTTAGTTTAAAGGAAATGTGCCACCAAAATTTTTATCTGTCAGTTAAAACCAGATAGTGACATATATCCCTTTTATCTTATCAGATTTTATTTTCTCATTGCAGATTTTTTTAATTCTATTTCCTGAACATGATTATGGGCGACGACCGTCTTGCCTGAGCAGTTCTTAACAGCATTAAATGCTTTCCAGCAGCTCCATGGGCCATAGACACAATGGACAGGAGGGGACCTCATTGACTTCTATGGGAGAGTTTTCTGGGCATGCTCTGTGACCTGTGCAGAGGTCATTGTACAAGGCAAGAACAGATAAGCTTTGACAATCACCTATTGTGAATGGAGGCTCCTGTCTTATCTATACACAGAGGTGATATCGCCTTATCATTACACGCAGGTTAGGATAATATATATAACTGCCGTAAAGTGATCTGTACAGACCAAGAAGTGGCGCCTATTATTAGGCTTAGTAGCCAGTGCGAAAACTGCAGGAGTTTATGGTTTTTGTTTAAGTATATATGTTGACCTGTAAAATTAAAAATGACATCTTCAAAATTCTTTAAAAATATGTTAAAAATAAAAATGTGATTTACACAATAGGTCATTTAGCGATTGGTTATCTTCAAGGGTAGGGCCAGTGCTCATGCATTTTTAATTGATCTATTTGATTACTGATTACTGCTATTAGAAGAACATTACAATCTTTATGGCATTTCACCTGAGGTTTTTTATTAAAAGGTTGGATATACTATAAAGTGGAACAGTATGGTGTACATATTTGGCTGGCTGGCACAGAAGCTTTAGTAGAACACTGTCTGATACTACAACTTTGCTGTTAATAGCTTTATTTAGACACAATAACTGCCACTAGGCTCCTGGGTGGAGACAGGGTGGTGTCAAGTGGGATATTATGTTACACATACAGCATATGTACAGTAATATGCATTCATGTTTGACGCACGGATATGACCATAGCTATAGAAGCCATAGCAGTTGCTATGATGGGTCCCACTCCGATGCAAAAATTTTATTTTTGTCGATAAAAACAAGGTGATTTTCTGCATTTCTGGCACTTTTATAAGGGTACTTTCACACTAGCGTTGTTAGAATCCAGCAGGCAGTTCCGGCAAACAGTATACAAACGGAAAGCTCTTTTTTCCGGATCCGTTAGACCAGGCATGCTCAACCTGCAGCCATCCAGCTGTTGCAAAACTACCATCATTCCCTGACAGCCTACAGTTATCATCCTACAGAAGGGCATCGTGGGAGTTGTAGTTTTACAACAGCTGGAGGGCGCAGGTTGAGCATCCCTGCATTAGACGGATCCGGTGAAATTCTGGATCCGTCTCATCCAGTATCATCTGGAATAACGGATCCAGTATTAAAAAATTTTCAAAAATCAAAATCAAAAATAGCTCCTCCTATGTCCCGGCGCATGTGCAGACCGGAAAGCCGGATACGGCGATGCGGCAATTTCCGGAACACTTGGTACCGGATCCGGCATTAATACATCTCTATGGAAATTAAAGTGCGGCATGGAAATTAAACAATACGGCAAGTGCAGTATTGTTCCGGGATTTTGTCCGGGTAAAAAAAACTGCAGCAAGCTGTGGTATTTTGTCTGGTCAAATACCGTACAAGCGACAGAACAGAAGACATCCTGATGCATACTGAACGGATTGCTTTCCATTCAGAATGCATTAGGACAAAACTGATGTGTTTTTTTCCGGCATTGAGACCTTTTACCGGATTTCAATACCGGAAAAGAATAACGCTAGTGTGAAAGTACCCTAAGGGTTCTCATTTTTGTGCTGAAGATCTGATATATGACAGCATTATCCGTCCCTGCTGTAATTGATTTCACTGACAGCTTGGTGGTGGTCAATTCCTGACTTTGCTATGGGCCTTTTGGAATTCTAGTTATGCCACTGGTTTTAATGTGCAATATTTTGACCTCTCTACCCTCCTGAAGGCAGTGTTAAACTGCACACCCTTAATAGAAATGGACTACAAAGAGATATCAGAAATGTGCTGTAGATATAGCAGCCATTTACTTCTGATTTAATAGTAAACCCTTTTCCATTTCATTAACTTAGTACATATTGTCTTAGCTCCATCCATTCATGTCATTTTAATGGACAAGATACATATTTTCTAATCTTCAGCTTAATTCTGTTTACCTTATAAAAATAGATTTTCAGGGTTCAAAATTTCGACTGAAACCTGAAATGTATATATTTTTTTCAGATTGTTATATTGCCATTTCCTTTCTTGTGCCCAACTTGACCAAGCTTGTAGAACATTCAATTACAGTGCTAGGAAACAAATAATAGCAAGAAATAATGTATGCATTTACACGGCTAGCATTCCTTGCTGTAGGGAATTAAAACAAACAAAATAAAATAAAATCAATCTTACAGTGAGTGAAGTTTTGATGTATACGTGTTGGCAGCTTTCACTGCCCAAAGCACTAAGTGAATGTTGCCATTTTAGAAATTCCTTGATTCAGTGCACTGCTTCGTGCGGGGCATTTTATGCCTGAGTTATGGCTAATCGAATCACCTGTTTAATGTTAAGGAGGGTCAAGGCTCTATTGATTGGCAGTCATCATAAGGCATCATAGATTTCAATTCTGTAACATTATGTCTTTGATTTACCTTGGTACCTTTTAGTTCAGTAGCCATTTATCCTGTAATCTGGCTCAACGGTGCTTAATGCCTTAGTTAAAACTCTGTAGTTTAAGTTGCCAATTTCCGCTGAGTGTAGGTATAGGCGTTTAGTGAGATACTAGTTTCCCCTTTTAGAATTTAATTGGGTTTTCTATTATTCAGAATCCAGGAGGCTTCTCTACTGGTGGCTGTTTGCACACATGGAAACTTGATACCTGTCTTGTTTGATTGTAGTGCCGCTGCAGGGAAAACAGGACATGACAGGGTGTCTACAGGAATCAATACAGATGAACAAAGCAGTGAAAACATGATGGCCCTTGACAACAGGAAAATTTCTTGCTACTGAATCATTTTAGATGGTCACACAGTTTTGCATAAATCAACAGGAGAAACTTTGTAATATATGTTATCAGAGAAAAATTTCTCAATTTGTCTTCTTATCAGCTATTATCCCCTCTAACTTCCCAAACTAACAATGTCAGAATTTTCTGCAAATTCCTTCTTTTCAGACTGAGATGGGCTGTTGTTTCTTTAAAAGATCTGATAACAAGCTCCCATAGTAGTCTACAGAGAAGGGAGGGGGAGTAGTGAGCTGAGTGAGAAGTAGAGAGACAGTCATGTGCAGGGGCTCGTTTTCTGCAGGAAGAGCTAACGTTTTTATTAGTACCATGTTTGGGTGCATATGATTTTGTGATCATTCAATATTACACGTTTTTAGGGCAAAGTGACCAGAAAATGACTATTTTAGCACAGTTTTATTTATTTTTTTAACAGCGTTCACCTGACGGGGTAGATCATGTGACATCTTTATAGAGCGAGTCGTTAGGGAGGCGGCGATGCCTAAACCTAACATGTGTAAGTTTTACACAGTAAAAGCATTTTTAGGCTACTTTCACACCTGCGTTTAGGTCGGATCCGTCTGGTATGTGCCCAGACGGATCCGCACCTATAATGCAAACGCTTAGATCCGTTCAGAACGGATCCGTTTGCATTACCATGAACATGCATTATTATTTTTTGTTCATAATAATGCAAACGGATCCGTTTTGACTTTACATTGAAAGTCAATGGGAGACGGATCCGTTTGAAAATTGAGCCATACTGTGTCAACTTCAAACGGATCCGTTTCCATTGACTTACATTGTAAGTCTGGACGGATCCGTTTGCCTCCGCACAGCCAGGCGGACACCTGAACGCTGCAAGCTGCGTTCAGGTGTCCGCCTGCTGAGCGGAGGACAAACGGAGCCAGACTGATGCATTCTGAGCGGATCCGCATCCATTCAGAATGCATTAGGGCTGGACGGATCCGTTCGGGGCTGCTTGTGAGAGCCTTCAAATGGAACTCACAAGCGGAGCCCCGAACGCTAGTGTGAAAGTAGCCTTAAAAAGAAAATAATCTGTTTTTGAGTTGCTTTTTTTGTGGGATGTGGTGATGGTTTTATTGGTACTATTTTGGGGTGCATACAAATTTTTGTTCACTCGTTATTACACTTTTGGTGAGGCAAGGTGACAATGGCTATTTTGATCTCTTTTTATTTTTTTACTATACATGATTTTATTAGGTGAAAGGGCCTTTTTATTTTTACTTGAAACTTTTATTTTTTATTATTAAAAAACACATTCTTTCCATTTTTATTTATTTTTTACTTTTTTTTTTTTGTCCCACTGTGGGACTTCAACGTTTCAGGGTTTGATACTTGTTTCAATGCAGTACAATACATGCTGTATTGTGCTGCATTGAACTATCAGTGTAGTACACTGACAGTTGCCTAGGAGAACCAGCCTGAGGGCCGGATCCCCAAGGCTTCCAAAGATGTCAGGCTCTGATGCTTGTGTAAGGTATTGAGGCTGCTATAGCAACCATTGGCCCCCTGTTACCGCAGCTGGGGGGGGGGCGATTGAGTCAGAAGGAGCCTCCTCCCTCTGTAAACCTTGCACGTGCCACAGTCAGAGCTGATCGCGGCATGTGAAGGGTCAATCCGCTAGCAGCCGGGCCCATGCTTCTAATTGGGCGGCTGCAGGATCACATCACGTACATGCACGTGGGGGTGCGGCAAGAGACTGAATTCCCCGACGTACACGTACGTGAAAATGCGCAAAGGGGCTAACCATAACAGGCCTGTAAGCAAAATCACATAGAGGTACATGATTATTAGTTAGCCGGTTAAAAAGCTAGATTCTGAAATCAGCATGTTACAAATACTAAGATAGGAATGAGAAAAGAAGAACTATGTATTGTGGCATGACTTTGCTATGTCCTATTATTCTTTATTAGCATGTTATGTTTCAGTAACACAGCCATGTTTTCTTTTAATTAGTTACCAGGAAGGAAGCTGGTGCGTTCTTCTGAAATGTGCCTTTACATAAAGCATGACATATTTTTAGAACGTATTCTTGAGAGGAATGTGTACACTTATCTAAATCATGCAGTGAAAGATGGACTTGTCATTAGCTCCAATATAATTCTGTTATAGACAAAGCAGTTTGACCACAATGAAGTTATTTTCTGCATCTGGAGTAAACAATTGCAAATGTCTTTCTCATCAGTGGAAAGAAATCATAACAATAGCTTTGTAATACAATCCACAGAGCAGTAATGTGAGCGGGAGCTATTCTGAGCTCTCTGGATAGTTAATTAAATGAAGGGAACATTGTGCTGGATACCAATAAGCCCTACTACGACGCAAGTGTCACAAATATGTTGAAACACGTAAATGTGCAGACTCTTGTGATCATATTTTAAAGTGTCTAAAATAATTCCTATTCCTACAAAAAAGGTAACATATAAAGTGTATTATTATATATTGTATGTACTGTAGATACAGGGCTCCAGACAAAAAACAATAACCTGAAAAATTTAGGAGCCAAACTAAAATTTTTAGTCGCCAAACTTAAAATACATATAATTACGGTATAATAAAAAAAAAAAGATTTCGATACCATAAAAAAGTATTGCAATACTCGATACCACGTGAAAAAAATAAAACACCAAAAAAGCCGCGTGCATTCCAGATTTTATGGAACGTCTGGACCATAATAGAACAGTCCTAACCTAATTTTTGTTGGAACAAGGTGACAAAAAAATGGCAAATTGCAAGTTTTTTTTTTTCTTTTTCTGTTACGGCGTTCACCGCATAGGAGATATTTTTAAATATTTTAATAGTTCACACTTTTTTGGGCGTGGCGATATGTAATTTTTTTTTATTGTTTATATATTTTATATGTAAAATTGGTCAAGGAGGTGATTTATATTTAATATTATGGTTTATTTAATACCTATTTACCCCCTTAGGGGCTAGAACCTGGGATCTTTCATCCCTTGTCCTTTTCACCCTGATAGCGCTCTATCAGGGTGAATAGGACTTCACACTCTCCCTGCTGCCCTGTGCTCTGTGCACACAGCAGCAGTGAGCTGACTATGGCAGCCAGGACTTCAGTAGCGTCCTGGCTGCCATGGTAAACGATCTGAGCCCCAGGCTTACACTGCTGGGGCTCCAATCGGAAGCTGTCACTGCCACCAATGATAATACTTGGGGGGTTGGGGGGCGCAATGCACCACCAATGATAATACTTAGAGGGGGGGGCACTGCGCCACCAATGATTTTACTTTATAATACTGGGGTTGGGGGGGGTGTTTGGTGCACTGCACCACCAATGAATATTTTATACTATAATTAATACAAACGCAGGCGGCCATGCGGGTGCCGGACATATCCCATACCTGGCACCCAGCCTCTATGACTGCGCGCTGCGATCCGCCGCTATTAACCCCTCAGATGTCTTACCTAGGGTTGTCACGATACCAAGATTTAGATACCATAAAAAAGTATTGCGATACTCGATACCACGTGAAAAAAATAAAACACTAAAAAAGCCGCGTGCATTCCAGATTTTATGGAACGTCTGGACCATAATAGAACAGTCCTAACCTAATTTTTGTTGGGACAAGGTGACAAAAAAATGGCAAATTGCACGTTTTTTTTGTTTTTTTTTCTGTTACGGCGTTCACCGCATAGGAGATATTTTTAAATATTTTAATAGTTCACACTTTTTTGGGCGTGGCGATATGTAATTTTTTTTATTGTTTATATATTTTATATGTAAAATTGGTCAAGGAGGTGATTTATACTTAATATTATGGTTTATTTAATACCTATTTACCCCCTTAGGGGCTAGAACCTGGGATCTTTCATCCCTTGTCCTTTTCACCCTGATAGCGCTCTATCAGGGTGAATAGGACTTCACACTCTCCCTGCTGCCCTGTGCTCTGTGCACACAGCAGCAGTGAGCTGACTATGGCAGCCAGGACTTCAGTAGCGTCCTGGCTGCCATGGTAACCAATCGGAGCCCTAGGCTTACACTGCTGGGGCTCCAATCGGAAGCTGCCACTGCCACCAATGATAATACTTGGGGGGTTGGGGGGCGCAATGCACCACCAATGATAATACTTAGAGGGGGGGGCACTGCGCCACGAATGATTTTACTTTATAATACTGGGGTTGGGGGGGTGTTTGGTGCACTGCACCACCAATGAATATTTTATACTATAATTAATACAAACGCAGGCGGCCATGCGGGTGCCGGACATATCCCATACCTGGCCCCCAGCCTCTATGACTGCGCGCTGCGATCCGCCGCTATTAACCCCTCAGATGCTGCACCTGGGGGGTTAATAGCGGCGGATTGCAGCGCGCAGTCATAGAGGCTTGGTGCCTGGTATGGGATGTGTCCGGCACCCGCATGGCAGCCTGCGTTTGTATTAAGCATAAACGATATTTATTGGAGGCGCAGTGGCCATAGCCCCTCCCCTCCTCCTCCCTGCTATCAGCCCATTGGTGGCAGCGGCAGCAGCAGTACAGGAGGGAGGGACTGCCTCCTTCTCCCCTGTGCTGTTGAGATTAGAACATGGCACGCTCTGAGAGCAGCGCGTGCCATGTCAGTAATGTGAAAGCGGCAGAGGTCTAGGCGCAAATGGCGATAAGACTACAAAGTCTTATCGCCATTTAGCAATTCTAGGTCGCATTTGCGACCATTTTGGTCGCCATCTGGAGCCCTGTAGATAGCTTTCTGGATATAATTTAGTGAATGCCATTCCATGTTTTCTACTTCCTGTACTGATTTTTTAACTTTCTCTTTGTTTGGACTTTTAGCATTACAAACAGTCTCACTTAACTTCCTCAGTCAGACCATCACTGTGACTAAAAAGAGCCCGCTGTGGCGACTCAATTAGAGCATCACTCACTACACTAATTCATGCAACGCTGTTCTATGGGCATCTTTATCTAGGCCTATCAAGAGAACAATAGAGCTATTATACTGTTATTCCAATTCTACCCTTACTTTTATACTAGCAGATAACATCTTCCTATCACTGCAGCAGTAAACTAATAATGGATTACCTATCTACAGTATATGGGCTTTTATCTTTCTGTGCTGACTGCTAGAGAAGGACAATATTTTCTATTTCATTTTCAATAGTATAGTACTGCTGAAATAAAAAAAAGTACTGTTATTTCAATTCTACGCCTACTATTGTCATGTGGATTACCTTTTAGCTAACATTTTGCTCTCACAGCAGTAGTAAACTTAAAATGGATTAGCTATCTTTATAGAATTTATATATATTGGCATAGAACTGACAAAATGTCAGAACTATCAGAAATTGTTTTCTATGAAAATTGAGTTTGAGTTTTAAAAATAAATAAATCCTTTTTGAATGAAGTGTCCCTTTAAGCATTAAACATGTCCAGTCCAAATAAAAGGAATTTTTGTGTATTTGTAACCATGCTCCACTCTGCCCAAGGTGTAAGAATTACCATCTATTAACTCAGAATTTCCTTACAGAACACATAGCAATAATAATGATAAGAATGTATGATAAGAATAAGCATAATAAAAATGTATGGTGATGATAATAATAATAATGTCTTTACATTTAACTTCTCTTTAGAGATAAAAAAAAAAAAGGGTGGGTACATCAAATGAAGAAATAAACTTTAAAATCAGTTTGTCTTCTGCTGGCCCTTTAAAAGTGACCATCTCAATCAAAGTCTAGGCCTAGCCAAGGACTCCCTGGGACTCTGGTGGGATAGTCAGAACTTGCCAATGGGAAAAATGTCTCACCAACCATAAGATCCACTACCAACTACAGTCTACTTTACTTATATTTTCATAACCAGATACTTTGATGGTTTCCACACTGCAAGGTCAGAATTTTCCTATAGGTACAGTGGGCCTTGGGGAAAGATGTGCTGAAGGGGAAATGTACACATTAATGCACTGAATAATGTGTATGAATACAAACCTTGTCTCCATTCATATATTGATTAGTCACTCACAGAGCAGTGAAAGTAAGAGGAGGACATCTAGGAAAGTAACATGCTGTAGGCAGTAGAGGGTGCTAGTTGTGAGACGCACACTACAATATTTTAGTTTATTTAGTCGAGCAGCAAATGTATATCTTTAAGGGGTGCAGAGGTAGCAGTTGCACATAGGCCCATAGGTTTGAGGGGGCCCAAAGACACCAACACTATAAAACACACATATTAAAACCAGGATTTTGGTATGGCTTACTTGATGGGCAGAGCATAGGTCCCAAGTCTATTTGCGCCCACAGACTCCTGATACAATGTGAGTAAAATTTTGTAAAACAAAGTATGATAAAAAAAAAAAATATTTTTAAGGTCCCAAATCACATAATCACAATACTATGATGCATTGCGATATATTCAAACATACATAGATAGATAGCTCATGATAAAGTAATTAACATTCACAGAATATACTGTAAATTAAAGCACAAGTAATGCTGCATTTACAGTACATGCTGCGATTGGGCACACAATGGTAGGGAAGAAAGAGTTCCTTCCCAATAAATGGCTGCTCATTAGCGGAGGTGCAGCGATCACCTCTACAACAAGAGGACGAGCGATGGTTGCTGCATTTTTCTGGGCAGCAGAGTTCTGTTTAGAAAGCACAATTTGCTGCCCAGAAACAATAGTTTAGGATTCAGCGAGAACGATTGTTTCACCACAAAACAAGTGTTTAGCTCGTTCATCGTGTGATCTGCCCAACAATCGGGCAGTGTAAATCCACCTAAATGAGTAGCCACTCTACGTGGCATAAGAAGAACAGATGGACAAATTTACTAATGTTATTGCTCCTAGACTGTAGCATCAAAGTTCTGCGCCACATACATTTACATTAGGTTCTAGGTTTATTTATATACTAGCTGAAGGACCCGGCTTTGCACGGGTATATTTCATCAATTTAACTTAATGTTTGTGCGTGTCATTAAAATATATCGACAGTATCCACTATAACAGTTACATCTACAGTACCCCGCTCTCTTATCAGTGACCTCCACAGCCCCGCATGCCTTAATACTGACCCCCCCTACTGTGCTGAGACCCCTTAAAATGGGACGTCCACAGCAGCCCACCCCCTTAACTTTGACCATCACAGCAACCTGACCCTTTAACAGTGAGTTTTACAGCACCCCACCCCCTTTACAATGACCTTCACAGGGGCCAGCCCCCTTAACAGTGACCTCTACAGCACCCGCCCCTTAACACTGACCATAGGTTAAAGTCTCCTTAACTGTGACTAGAGATGAGCGAATTTCTCAAAAACTCGATTCGGCTGGTTCGACGAATTATTGGAAAAAATTTGGTTCGATCCGAATTTACTTGCGGTGAATGGCGATAAAAAACTGCTATTTCCTGGCTGCAGAGTGCCTTTATAGTGGTGTAGAACACTATGCCTTGCAGTAACACGCATAGGGAGTCTGCTTTGGTAGTGAAATAATACTGTAAGTCAGTATGACATGCAGATGACAGGCGTCACTCTTAGAATCACTGCACACTTCACTGATTTGGGCAGTTACGGCGCCAAAACTGACCAAATAACTCAAGTGTAAACTCGGCCTTACAGGTCGATGTTAGCGTCAATAAGAAGTGCACTCCTTTTACCTCGTCAGTAGCTAATTCCACAAAGATGTCTACAGAACCTGTTCTACTAAACGCTTATACAAGTAGAGCCCCCCAACAGAATGGAGAGGGTGTCAGCAGCAAGTTTGTGTTGACGTCACTGATTATTTTGTCCTTCCTCTCATCCGTCAGCACAATAACTCCCAAAAAACAGATCCTGTCTGTGGAGCATCCACGTTCACTTGGTCAGCAATTGGTCAGTATTCCATCAGTATTGCTAAAGCCCCCCAAAAAAACAGGAGTGGATCCAAAACAGAGATGACATGTGAAGGGAATATTTGCATGTCTTCTGTGTTTTGTACCCACTCCTGCTTTTGGCTACCAAATCATAAACCAATACTGATGCAAAATAGGGACCATGTCATGAAGGCTTTACAGCTGTTACATAGACAGGATCTGTTGTGCATCTCATTTTTCCTTCCTTCTGACAGATCAGAAGAAGGGTCAAATAAATGATGATCTCAGCCAGGCCGAAAGGTAAAATAGTGGCCAGGTCATGAAGTGTGGAGGGTGGGAACAGCATGAGAAGTCCAGAGAGTGGCCCTATGACATAGTGGTGAGGTGGAAGCAGCATGAGGAGACCTCAGAGTGGCCCTATGACATAGTGGTGAGGTGGAAGCAGCATGAGGAGACCTCAGAGTGGCCCAATGACAGAGTCTGGAGGTGGCAGCAGCATCATCAGGAGGCCAGAGAGTGGCAAGGTGACATAGTGTTGAGGTAACAGCAGCATCAGGAGACAACATAGTGGCAAGGTGACATAGTGTGGAGGTGGCAGCAGCACCAGGAGACCACAGAGTGGCAAGGTGGCATAGTGTGGAGGTGGCAGCATCAGGAGACCACAGAGTGGCAAGGTGACATAGTGTAGAGGTGGCAGCAGCATCAGGAGACCACAGAGTGGCAAGGTGACATAGTGTGGGTGTGGCAGCAGCATCAGGAGACCACAAAGTGGCAAGGTGACATAGAGTGGAGGTGGCAGCAGCATCAGGAGACCACAGAGTGACAAGGTGACATAGTGTGGAGGTGGCAGCAGCATCAGAAGACCACCGAGTGACAGAGTGGGGAGGTGGGTGGCAATACCAGTACCAGATGAAGATGGTGGGTGAAAGAAGGAGCACTTGGCATCAGATGTGTGGCATCAGGCGGGTGGCAGCATCAGAATAGTAGCTGAGGCAGGTAGCCAGAAGAAACCGGTCTCTTTTGTCAAAGTGTTGGTGTGGCACAATGGATGATCTAGTCTGATGCATCAGGCATTGGTGGGTGGAAATCCTGGCAGATCCACGCCTGATTCATCTTGACAAAGGTCAGACTCTCCACATTTTGGGTGGACAGGCGGGTTCATCTTGGGGTAACTATGGTCCCTGCCGCATTAAACACCCGCTCTGATGCCACACTACTCGTTGGGCAGGACAGCTTTTCCAGGGCAAACTCGGCCAGTTGCGGCCACAAATCCAGTTTGGCTGCCCGGTAGTCCTGCGGATCTTCAATGTGAGGTGGCAGGGTGCTGTCCATGTATGCCACCAACTGCTGGTTCAGGTCAGCATCAAGAGACCACAGAGGGTCAAGGTGACATAGTGTGAAGGTGGCAGCATCAGGAGACCACAGAGTGGCAAGGTGACATAGTGTGGAGGTGACAGCAGCAAAAGGAGACCACAAAGTGGCAAGGTGACATAGTGTGGAGGTGGCAGCAGCATCAGGAGACCACAGAGTGGTAAGGTGACAGTGTGGAGGTGGCAGCAGCATCAGGAGACCACAGAGTGACCCAGTGAAAGAGTGGGGAGGTGAGTGGCAAAACCAGTACCAGCTAAAGATGGTGGGTGAAAGAAGGAGAACTTGGCATCAAATGTGTGGCATCAGGCGGGTGGCAGCATCAGAATAGTAGCTGAGGCAGGTAGCCAGAAGAAACTGGACTCTTTTGACGGAACTGCCTGCTTGAATCCTCTGCCGCAAGTGTGAAAATACCCTTAAAGCTGACCTACATCTGCTTAGAAAAATGGTTAGGTTGTTATGGAAACCTAGAGTAAAACTGTGTGTATGTAGAGACTAAGGGCCTACGAGCTTCTATTGGCTGATAAGGGTCATCTGACCAGGCTTCTATTGGCTAATGCATTTTTGGGGAATATCTCAGGAACCGTATGTGCTAGAGAGCTGTGATCTGGTCTAAAACCTTCATGGACACCTGATGTACCTGTGTGCCAAATTTCATGATTGTAAATGCGACGGTGCGGATTCCTTTAGCGGACATACATATACACACACACATACATACACTCAGCTTATAAATTAGATTTGCATAGGCTGATTCATAAAGGTAATGGTAAAACATCACAGTTTCCTCTTAATCATATAGCAAAGATTTTAGAAAGTATATGGAAATTAACAAAAAGGTAACTTTTACTAGATCGCAAGAAAAGGTTTGGGTATATATACAAATTAGTGAGAACAAAACACAATGGTAAAAAAAAAAATTAAAATATTGCCTCTTGAGCAATCAGAACCACGTCAGACATATGGGAGTTTACTGGGTCATTCTGACTGCAGACTGATACTTGGTGCGAGACTCCTATCTTGACATTGCAAGCTGTAAGGGGACATAAGCTGGCCCTAGAAATGCCAGAAGTGAAAGGAGGGAAGGAGCCCTGTTATTCCCTGCCTGACAAAACAGGAGCACCCTCCCCAGTGGGGGCGACCCCATCAGGAACCTGTCCCTGTGGCAGACGTAGCTCCAAAAAAGTCCCTTACTCTAAGAAGGGAAGGGACCCTGTTAGTCCCTGCCTGACAAATATATGTCAGGAACCTGTCCCTGCAGCGGTTGTATCCCTAAAACAGTACCCGCACTCTTGACATGGCCGCATTCTGATACATTGGTGAGACGAGGGGGATTTTTACCCCGCATCTAGTAACAACCTGTCAGCTTTTCTGGGCTATTCTGTTAGATAACTCTACATTTTTATTGTCATCTAGTAAAAGTTACATTTTAGTTAATTTCCATATCTTCTTTAAAATCTTTTTAGATTTATTTATGAAGCAAATGCCATAAGGAATAAAGTATTGCACCTAGCTTGTGTTTTTTTTTGTTTTGGAGCTCAACAAGGAGGCATGGCTTAGCAAAGGGGGGTGCAGATGCAACCATGTGCGCCAAAAAATGTGTGCAAAAAAACCCAATCCCTAGGTGGTTAAAGTAAGAGAAAAGTGTCAAACCATGCACGAAATTTATCATCCAGCGGATGGTCTCCATTTTAGACAGGATTAGTAAATCCGGCCCAGTGACTATCAACGTGAACTCGTCTTTAGAGATGACTTCCATACTGTGTTATAAGTAAATGTTACAGTACCTGTGGGTGGGATCATCCCAGGAGACATTAGGCCAGGCACACTGTGGGGCATAATATGGGGATTCTCTGGTGAGGTAACACTCTGCGTTCGTTTGGGAGGTCTTCCTGGTCTGGAGCTGGAAGAAAAGAGAGAAGTTTTAAAAAAAAATTTTTTAAAAAATTTAAAACCAGAAACGGCTGCATAAAACATCATTTGGAAGTTGTTTCAAGTGGTAACATGGACTGTAAATAAATTTGTTTCAAGGACGGTTGCTTTTGCAGTTAGATGTAATAGACTTCCATCACTAATTAGATTACATGCTGAATTCATTTTCCTCATTGAAGATCAGCCACTCTTGATGCATAATTCATAGCCTGTACCTCGTTACCTGCTTCTTCATATTAATATCTATACACAGTTTGAATTGCCTCGTTTGCATATGCTAAAGTTCTGCATGCAGCCTTCAGCATGAAAATTATGCACTAACTTGTAATAATTATTACAGTCAGCCAGCTATTGATTTATGAGACTTTTAAAAACCAAATATGTGTAGTACTTGTAATGAATGATATTTTAAGGTTCTTCAGGAAATTAAAAGGCAATGGCTGCCTTAGGAAATGTTCTGCTTGTTTGATTTAATACTACAGTTAGCTGGGAGGTGGAATGAAAGAGTGATTCAGACCTATAGCACATTTTTCGATGATATGTTTTATTACTTCGCACTGCTAGCCTGATATCTAGATGATAAATGACAATACATATCTAACGTGTGAAAAGGTCTTACAATTTCTTTATTTTTTGTCATTTAAAGATTAGTCAAGTTATGGCTTAACTCTTTCTCCCCTGAGAGCTGGAATATGCTATCATGCAGTTTTATTACCGTTGCTCGCACCGTACAGTGTATTTAAAGGACAAAGTAACAAAGGCACAACACACAAAGCCTTATATTGTAGCAGGTTCCTACATGATAGCATACAATAAGTGCTACGTCATATAACATCAGCTCAATCCTGCACTATGCCTTATTTCTATGCACAAATTAATTTAAGGCACACATATTACTTTTTAAAAATCTACAGTCCGAATTATACATCATGTTAAACTGTTTAATATCCACTAATGGTGGAAGAAGCAGTACTTCAAAATGACTTCAATGTGATGTGCAAAATGTATTCACCCATGGTCTACATTGCAACATTTCAGCTCCTTCACTGGAAATGGTTCTAATAAGGGGCTGAACTATTACATTCTAGACCATGGGTGAATGAATGTTGCACATCATATGGATGTCAATTTGGAGTGCTCTTCCTTCATTTGTTTCTCTTGGCCTGGATTGTGGACACCTAGGCTGGTTCTTGGAAGCTGTGCACCCAGTGTTACTTCATCTTCTTGTCTATGCCAATAATGGTTGGTGGGGACCATGGGTGAATGAATGTTGCACATCATATGGATGTCAATTTGGAGTGCTCTTGCTTCATTTGTTTCTCTTGGCCTGGATTGTGGACACCTAGGCTGGTTCTTGGAAGCTGTGCACCCAGTGTTACTTCATCTTCTTGTCTATGCCAATAATGGTTGGTGGGGCACAGGCAAGAGGAATGATAAGTGATAGTAAAACCTGTCAGTACAATAGGAATGCTTGTTTTAAATTAGCACAATCAGAAGTTGAAAGCATATTAGAAATCCTCCATCTCAAGTTTAGTCTATGATGTGTCCCTCTGTAGCAGACACTGTAAGTACTGTAATGTGAGGCATGCACCATGCATTAATTCCATTGAGCAAGTGCAACAAAAACATTACAAAACACTTGTAACTCATTTTACTAATGTTTCTATCAATTAAAACGACACTTGCCACTGCATCAAACTATAAGAGTTCTGGAAGGGAAGACGGCATAGCCATGTGTACTGATTCTGAACAGCAGTATTAAGAGTACCTCCAGGTCTGTCATCAACTCGTGAGAACTCCACAAGCCACTGTATACAGTGAATCCTAGAGGAGGAAACCTCCATAATTCCCACAATACAACATGAGATGGAACATGCCACTAATTTTCCGACAGATTATATAAGAATGAATGAAAACAAATTTAGCATGCCTCAATATACAACGCCAGAGGAACACAGAGGTACAGTATGGGTCATTAGCAGGCTATAGACCACATATTATGGATCCACACAACGCAGATCTGTAATATAGCCTTGTGATGATGTCTAAAACATAAAGTCATCCTACTGGTAGAGATGACTAAATGAGCTATAGATATTCAGATAAACAGTGATTGGTTTGCTAATCTTTATCATCGTAATAGTAGCGTGTGGCTGCACTATAATACAACCACTTTTTCAGAATTCATTTTACTATAATTTGGATAATCTTCCCCTAAAAATAATATTTCTGATTACAGAACATTTTTTTTTTCCCACAGGCAAGTTAAAAAGATGAATGTTTGATATCAGAATGTCAGGTTATAGACAAATGTATCACAGTCAATAGGTATTTTAATAAACAATCAATACATTCATTAAAGGTTTTCTTTATACTTTAATGATGGAGAGCAGGGACCAAGGGAATTATCCAGACCTTCTACATAAAGAACTAGTATATGTCATCCTGAATGTGACACACTGGGAAGCCATATAGCCAGTTCACACTGATTCACTGTGATTGTGACCGTTGTTCTTCTGTAGCAGTTAGCACAGAGAAATAAAACTCCAATATAAATCAGTAACCCAATGTTATTTTACTGCTGCTGTAAGGGAAAGATGCTAGGCCTGTGTCACATCTGCGTTTAAGCAGATCCGGCAGGCTGTCCCCCCAGGAACAGCCTGCCGGATACACCACTGCAATGCAGTGCCGGAATTCCGTCCGTCCTCAATCACTATAATGGGGACTAGAGATGAGCGAATTATTCAAAAATAGGGGTCTGATACAGAGGTCTGAAAAGGAATGGGGGTATGTTGAGGGTCTGATCTGAGGTCTGATGGAGTTTGGGGGGTTTGATAGGGGTCTGATCTGAGGATGGATGAAAAATATTTATTTTCTCTTTTATATCCTAGGTACGTCTTATGGTCTTGTGCGTCTTATTAAGCACAGAAATACGGTACATAAAATATTCATATTTAGGCCTCATGCACAAGAACATATTTTCTTTCCGTGTCCTTTCCGTTTTCTTTGCGGACCATATGCGGAACCATTCATTTCAATTGGTCCGCAAAAAAAGGAAATTACTCTGTGTGCATTTCGTTTCCGTATGTCCGTTCCAAAAATAAAAAGAACATTTCTTATTATCGTCTGCATTACAGACAAGGATAGGACTCTTCTATTAGGGGCCTGCTGTTCCTTTCCGCAAAATACGGATTGGACACCGACGTCATCCCTATTTTTTTGTGGATCCGTGTTTTGTGGACTGTAAAATACATACGGTCGTGTGCATGAGGCCTAAGGCTGTTAATATGCAAAAAAAATGATAGTACTGTACTGCAAATTATAGATTTCTCATCCATCCATCTCTTAAAATGTTTACTTGCTTCCAGTAAGGCCATATTTATGAACATGCCACCATATAGACAAATTAGACGTCACTACTTGTTTTTGTACCTGATTGGTTTTTATATTTGCCAATTAGCACTTTTCAAATCTCAAAAAGATAACATAAGATACAGATGTAATTCCTGAGGAATTCTGCATTTCCTTTCCAAGAACAGAAACTCGAGTTCAAACACAAAACAATTACTGCATGCATGAAGTTATTTTTTTCTATTGACTTAGTAACAAATTGGATCCCCAAAAGCTAACAGGATCAAATACATAAAAGATAAACATTTAGCTTAATGACATCAACAGTCAAGCAAAACCATCTGTGTTTTACTTCAGAAGTGATCAGAGGATATTCCTTTGTTTACACTAAAGATAATCACAAGGTTTATATTACTGCATTCAATTTGAGGAAGAAAAAAATAGAACATGCAACCTCTAAGGCCCAGAGGCAGCAATATGTTACAAATGCAGGATTTCTCTCATTTTATGTTTTGTATCCATGGTAAAACAATAGAATTGAACTTTCCCTGAACTTTTCTCCTATAATGGCCGCAGTACAAGTTAGAACCTGATGCTATCACTTTAGCGGCTGGTAATGCTATCAAATTTTTCTGCAACTTTATCAGCTCTATGAAAAGATCAGTTTTAATATACCTGATTGTTGGATACAATTGGGCCGCTAGGGACTGCTGACATCAAGCACACATCCTGTTTCCATGCTACCCATTTACATACGGAACTTATTTAAACAATGAAATTCATTTACAAGAATGCAGTCACTTAATATATTTACAATTGATTACACGTTTCTGAATTTCACGTTAAGAGGGTTTATTTTACATTGGAACAAAACATTTCCTTAAAGTAAGAAAGGGCAAGTTATACTATATTATTCATTATAACAGTATCTAGCCCTGTTATCTGCTACACAGATAGAGACACAAGTGATTCCATCATATTGTAGGGGCTGTTATTGGCTGTGTTACTGTCACTGTTATGGTGGCACTCTGGAGCTTCCAGTTGCATGTCCCTTACTGGGTTCTACAAACCTTGGAGATATGTTTGCTTCATAACTTCTACTAAATGTCCTGATCAACTATAATCATTAGCTTTTCTTAACTTTCTGAGACAACTGAGTAGTCAAAACACCACAAATCTGCCACATAAGCCAAAAGATTCATGTCATGCATTTATGACCCCATAATAGAACTGAGAAACATTAGACGAAACATTAGACAGGCTTGAGGTCAACTACTGCTCAAATGATTTACCCTGTTCCTGGGCTTGAGGTCAACTACTGCTCAAGTGATGTACCCTGTTCCTATATAGCCAGCAAGCCACTGATTTTCCTATGCAGTTGCACTTGGAATGATTTATAATGGCCTTCACCAACCTGTCCTAGAGGATGTGAGCAGGACTGGTTACAACCAATTTGCAGAGCTGCATTGGGGGTCATGGCCTCACTACACACTACGGCCTGGCACTTGCATATACTGTACTACACATTGGTTAATGTTCCTGTCAGGCTGCTCAGCCATGATGGCATATCATAGTCAGGATTGCATCACTAGCATGTATTCTAGAGCAGTGTAGTGTGTATTAGGGCCCTGCCCCTCACCGCTCCCCATCCTAGGACAGGTTTCTGACAGCTATTTTAAATCATTCCTGGAGTACCCCTTAAATATACTGTATATTGGTGTTTAGGAAAAATAATTCAAAATAGCGAGGGTCATTTGCCAAGACCGGCATTTCACACACCAGTCTTACTGTAGTAAAATCCCCAAACAGCAGGATCCAAATCATTTATTAAGAGGCACATGCCATCATTTGCAACTTTTTGAGCCTCATCACTTTTCTAAAGTGTCAAGAAAAGGGGCAGGGTTAGTAGGACGGGCATGACTTATCACGGCCCACCAGATTTACTATAGTTTAAGCCAGATACTGGCATAAATTATAGCTCACGTCTATGCCAGTCCCTGGCTGGCGTAGATTTGAATTTATGCATCTGCCGCTTATTAAATTAGGAGTATCATATTGCAGTGCACAGGGGATCAAGACTGACATTTGGGAACGCCCATCTTGATAAATGTCCCCCATTATGTTTATAAATATGAGCACATACAACATCAAATTACTCAAACATGAATTCATGAAATGTGGTTAAAGGTAAGCTTATTCAGCAAAATGTACAGTTTCCAACTGGGCAAATAATGAACACTTACTGAACAGCAAATATTAAATGACTACTGATGATTGGCTCCAATCACAACATTCAAATGCAACCCAGCTATAGAATAAGCAAAGTTATAATTGTAATAAATCTACTTGAATGCTTACCCGTAATAGTAGGAAAGTCATTGTGTGTTGGCAAAGGGTTTATCTAAACAAGCCCTTTTACAAACATATACAAAAAAAATGCCAATCAAAACGCATTTAAAAAAATAAAGTCATCATTGCCCTTTAAAATCCTTTTAACTTGAATTCTCTAATTGTTCCTTTACTTTATCTCCCTGTACCAGAAAGTAAATAAATTAACAAAATAGCTTTTATCGCACAGAATAACCTTTTAACTGAGGGATTATCTGTGGTTTATTTTTCATTTCTTTCACTGGAGATAGCAGTTCATGCCTCATTGATTAGTTTGCTGAGGTGATGACCAGAAATGAAAACAAGGTCTCTTAGAAATTGCAAGGACTCATAAAAATAAAGGAAGAAGAAAAACATTATAGAATGCTGTGTTGCTTCTACTCTTTATATTTTCAAAATGCAGTTTTTCGAGTTTCAAGAGTCAAGGGTCAAAAAAGGTCAATTTAGTTTTGTCAGAATGTGCCAGGAACGAAGAATCAAAAAGGTCATGTTTTTACATTTGTATTTTATTGCTTTTTAGTTCCTTTTGTAGGCTTGCATGCATTCGACTATTTAGTGTTTAAAGAGTCGCTGTACTTTCACACAATTTCATTTCATTTAAAGGGAGTCTGTCACCACATTTCAGCATATTAGACCGATCAAATAGGGTTATATGATCCACCCAGAACTTAAAAACGGTACCTTTGTTGTAGAAAACGGACTTTTCTTTTAGCCGAAAATGAACTTATAAGGTTATGTTAATGAGCCCTCTCAAGTGCCCAGGGCGGTCTCTCAATCCTCGGAGCCCCAGACAGCACCTCCTAAACGGCTCATAACCCCGCCCTCCGTGTGCCTCTGCCCGCCCGTTTACTCCCCTCCCCTGTCCTTTTCCACTGCGGCTGTGCGGTCCAAATCATAGCGGGCGCATGCGCAGTAGGTATCGCGATGCCCTGCCAGGAGCGGGCATCGCATTGCGCATGCGCCCGCTACGATTTGGACCGCACAGCCGCAGTGGAAAAGGACAGGGGAGGGGAGTAAACGGGCGGGCAGAGGCGCACGGAGGGCGGGGTTATGAGCCGTTTAGGAGGTGCTGCCTGGGGCTCCGAGGATTGAGAGACCGCCCTGGGCACTTGAGAGGGCTCATTAACATAACATTATAAGTTCATTTTCGGCTAAAAGAAAAGTCCGTTTTCTACAACAAAGGTACCGTTTTTAAGTTCTGGGTGGATCATATAACCCTATTTGATCGGTCTAATATGCTGAAATGTGGTGACAGACTCCCTTTAACTTCATAGAGAATGGTGTAAATAGCAGATTTCTAAATCACTTCATTTGAAAAAGTCATTTACACTAGGGGCCACTGTCTGTTGTCAGGCGAGATCCATCCCTGGTAGCAAAGACTCAAAATACGGCTGAGAGGAAGTGTGTGTGTGTGTGTGTGTGTGTGTGGGGAGAAGGGGGTGTCAGAGCTAGCTGAGATAGTGAGTCAGATAAAAGAACTGATTCTACACTGCTTCTGAACATCACAGGTAAGTACTGTGTTCCTGTGTTATGTATCTGTCCATGACTGTTCTGTGAGCTCCAGAGCTAAAAACATAGTGGAAAGTAAGGGAAAGGATATCACAGCAGTACAGCACTGGCAGAAGCAAGACACCCCCTACTTCTGAGTGAAATGCATCTAGCTGTGCAGTGTGCAGCTGAAACAGGGAATAATATGGGAGAAAAAATATTAGGTAAGCCCAAACATAACTGCTCCTTCATAGTTATGATTGTACAAAGAAGTATAGCCATTATGCAAACTTTTGTTTGAAAACTCAGGTAGGCCTTAAGACTTATTTTCATGCATAAATTGGTATTCTGGTTGTTTAAAGTTATCTCTTATCTACAGAATAGGGGATAACCCTTCAATCGGTTCGGGATCCTACAGCTTGGACCCCCACTGATCATGAGAACGGGGGTCCCGTACCCCCTGCAGAGCCCTAGAAATGAATGGAGCAGCAGGTCGCACATGCGCATGGCCGCTCAATTCATTTCCATGAGAGTTTTGGGCTGCAGGGGGTACAGGGTCCCTGTTCTTTTGATCCTGTGGATAGAGGATAACTTTAAACAACCAGAATACCCCTTTAAAAGGGTTTTCCCATCTCACCAGGATATGCCATAAATGTCAGATAAGTGTGAAAATGGTGCCCCCGAAGTGAGAGAGAGAACACCACACATGCACATTGTTCTCTCCATTCACTACTATGGGGCTTCCGAAAATACCTGAGTGAGTGTGCTTGACTATTTTATTTATTTATTTTACATACTTATATAGTGCTGTTATACCCCTCAGTGCATTACAGATATTAGCCTCTAGCTGTCCCCAATGGGGCTCACAATCTCAGTATGTCTTAAGAGTGTGGGAGGAAACAGGAGGAAACCCACGCAAACACGGGGAGAACAAACAAACTCCATGCAGGTGTTTTTCAGAAGTCCCACAGCAGCGGATAGAGTGCAAGCTGTGCTGCCACCTCTCCATTCATTGCTATGAGACTGCCAGAGTTGATGGTCGTACATGCACGGATGCTCTCCCTTCACTTCAGGGGCCCTGTTCTGGAGATGGGATCTGGTCCTAGAGATGGGACTCATGCCTATGTGCCATTTGTGGCATATCCTCAAAATCTGCCATAAATATTGAGATGGGACAACCCTTTTAAAAGACAAATTGTGTTTTTTTGTCAGTCTATGATATCCCATGCACTGCCGAAGGATGCGTCTAATTTATGTAGATATCTTAATTTACGGCAGAAAAGTCACAAAAGTGGGCTTTATGGCTTTTTTACACCAGAAAAGTGGCTTGGGGGAATGATAAATGATGTTCCCAGTGCACACGTTGCGGATTACGCATGTGTTTTTCCATGAGGATTTTCGTGCAGGGAAAAATGCAGAATAACACAGTACCAGTAAAGTGTCTGAGATTAGCAAAAACTCACCTACACTTAGCTTTTTTGTCCCTTGCTAAAAACCGACCTGCAATGTAGATTTAGAAATCTACAGCCTGTCAATTATGTTTGCAATTTTTGGTGCCGTTTTCAATGGCAGGTTGAGATCAATAAATTGCCTAGTAGTTTGGTTATTATTAGATTATATTATCACGTGGGTTTTAAGTGTATTGCTATTCGGATTAAGTGACTTTTAAAAATACCTTTAATGGTGATAATGTGGGTATAGGTATGTATATACCAACAGTGTGTACTACAATTTCAAAAGGATTATATATAAATTTCTTTTGACAGGGGAGTAGTGACCCCTAACTAAAACATATGCTAGTGATACAACAACTATCAATAGACTTTAGGCGGTTCGAGGATCAAATCAAAAAATATATATATATACGACAGGGTCTGAGGGAAAGAGGGCAGGGCAGACCGGATGCTTACCCTAAATGCCCTCAGCCCAGGGTAACCCCCTGATGGTGGAGGTTCCCTGTCCCCGAACCTACACCTGTCAACTCCCTAGTTTGACCCTAGCCAGGGAATGGTGATGGGTATACAACAATAGTATCAGGATACACCGGAGGGAAAAGGTGGTTCAGGTGATCAGGGTCACCACCTGTCCTCTCCGAAATTCAAATAAACATATAATGAATACAGAAAAAAGAGTGGGAGGGGGTCCAGATACTCAGGAGATCACTAATCCTCTCAAGTATATAATACGCACGTTTTAAAAATATGCACATCTTGTTACACAGACCTCAACGCGTTTCACCTGTATAAAATCAGGCTCATCAGGAGGTAGGTAGAAAATTGGACAGAGTCCAGTGAAGATACAGATGTGACCAATGGTACAAAAGCGATAATACACTGTGTGCAGAATTATTAGGCAAATGAGTATTTTGACCACATCATCCTCTTTATGCATGTTGTCTTACTCCAAGCTGTATAGGCTCGAAAGCCTACTACCAATTAAGCATATTAGGTGATGTGCATCTCTGTAATGAGAAGGGGCGTGGTCTAATGACATCAACACCCTATATTAGGTGTGCATAATTATTAGGCAACTTCCTTTCCTTTGGCAAAATGGGTCAAAAGAAGGACTTGACAGGCTCAGAAAAGTCAAAAATAGTGAGATATCTTGCAGAGGGATGCAGCACTCTTAAAATTGCAAAGCTTCTGAAGCGTGATCATCGAACAATCAAGCGTTTCATTCAAAATAGTCAACAGGGTCGCAAGAAGCGTGTGGAAAAACCAAGGCGCAAAATAACTGCCCATGAACTGAGAAAAGTCAAGCGTGCAGCTGCCAAGATGCCACTTGCCACCAGTTTGGCCATATTTCAGAGCTTTAACATCACTGGAGTGCCCAAAAGCACAAGGTGTGCAATACTCAGAGACATGGCCAAGGTAAGAAAGGCTGAAAGACGACCACCACTGAACAAGACACACAAGCTGAAATGTCAAGACTGGGCCAAGAAATATCTGAAGACTGATTTTTCTAAGGTTTTATGGACTGATGAAATGAGAGTGAGTCTTGATGGGCCAGATGGATGGGCCCGTGGCTGGATTGGTAAAGGGCAGAGAGCTCCAGTCCGACTCAGACGCCAGCAAGGTGGAGGTGGAGTACTGGTTTGGGCTGGTATCATCAAAGATGAGCTTGTGGGGCCTTTTCGGGTTGAGGATGGAGTCAAGCTCAACTCCCAGTCCTACTGCCAGTTTCTGGAAGACACCTTCTTCAAGCAGTGGTACAGGAAGAAGTCTGCATCCTTCAAGAAAAACATGATTTTCATGCAGGACAATGCTCCATCACACGCGTCCAAGTACTCCACAGCGTGGCTGGCAAGAAAGGGTATAAAAGAAGAAAATCTAATGACATGGCCTCCTTGTTCACCTGATCTGAACCCCATTGAGAACCTGTGGTCCATCATCAAATGTGAGATTTACAAGGAGGGAAAACAGTACACCTCTCTGAACAGTGTCTGGGAGGCTGTGGTTGCTGCTGCACGCAATGTTGATGGTGAACAGATCAAAACAATGACAGAATCCATGGACGGCAGGCTTTTGAGTGTCCTTGCAAAGAAAGGTGGCTATATTGGTCACTGATTTGTTTTTGTTTTGTTTTTGAATGTCAGAAATGTATATTTGTGAATGTTGAGATGTTATATTGGTTTCACTGGTAAAAATAAATAATTGAAATGGGTATATATTTGTTTTTTGTTAAGTTGCCTAATAATTATGCACAGTAATAGTTACCTGCACACACAGATATCCCCCTAAAATAGCTAAAACTAAAAACAAACTAAAAACTACTTCCAAAAATATTCAGCTTTGATATTAATGAGTTTTTTGGGTTCATTGAGAACATGGTTGTTGTTCAATAATAAAATTAATCCTCAAAAATACAACTTGCCTAATAATTCTGCACTCCCTGTATAGATGGAACGATACTTAGCTATAGATGTTCAATGGAGGAGGCGTAGATATAGCGTTACCAGAAGGCAAGATAACTACATCAACACGTGATACATGGTGTTGGTGCTGGCCATTAGCTCCCCCAGTAGCCTGCTTTGGGCCCAGGTTGAGATCAGTATACTGTATATACAAATGCCAAATGCCCTTCGTTCAAGAAAAAATATATGAAGAGTAGGAAACCACGTCCATATGAATGCATGCTATTTACAGACTGAGTTCTGTGCATGCAATCACTCTGCTTATCTTTTTAAGTCAACTTGTATGCTACTCTTGAACAAATGCCAAAAGAATCTGAAATGAATACAGTCGGAAAGATAAATGATATCATGACTGTATTCATTCTACTTGCTTAGGTAGAATTAGGCTAGTTTCACATTAACGTTTTTCATATCCGGCAGGCTGTTCCGGCAGGAAAATCCTGCCCGATCTCTCTGGATCCGGCATTGCCAGAAGCTACAGGGACACCATATGCAACCTGGCATATACTCTGAGAATCGGCCATAAAAATACTGCTGCGTGAGTAATACGCAACTGCATGATTTCAGGATTTTTAACAGAGATAGTGACAGCAACAATTTGAAAGGAAAAATACCAAATTCTTACAAAAAATGTTTCATAGAAACCTGATTAAATCTATAGGTTATTTTCTGACGACATGTTCCATTTAATCATCAGTTATATATTTATTTTCTACTTTAACAAACGCAACTGTAATGGAGTGATGTGAAGAGGGTTGTTGATTTTTTTCTGAGGCTGCTTGGAAATTGCAGGATTTATCATACTGTAGGAATTCTTGCACTTGATGTCCAACTTTTCCCCACAAAAATAAAACTTTATAGGTGTGATATTACAGTGATCATAGTGCAACCAACGGTGACAATAGAATCCTAGCTTTACAGACCAACAGTTAGTTTTTCTTTTATAGCGGCACCCTGTGTGGCTCAGACACACTGGCATCTCTCCTATCTATTCAGTGAGCCAGGTTGTCAGAATAGCTCAGTTTCTTCCTCACAGGCTGTGGCCTGACTCTTGGCAGCAATCCTATCCATCATGCAGGCTAGGCCTGCTCCTGCTTTGCCAATAGGGCACATTAGCACCCTAATCTTTACCAGCAAATGGCTGGAAAACTTGATGTACTTAAGGTACCTTCCCCTGTGCGAAGCTGCCTGAGCAATAGGTTCTAGTTCACTAGTGTCCTGCTAAGGTGAGCTGTTTTTATGGTCGCCTGCCCATGTACCGACTCTGCCTATTTCCCAGATTTGACCCTTCACTGCCTGACATGATCTCTGCCTGATCTCTTTTCTGACTCTGAGCTGCCTGCCCTGACCTTGGACTGTTTATCAGATTATGCAAACAAACTCTGTCTGCCCTAACCTTGACCTGTCCCTGACTACAGTTTTGTTTGATCCCTTGGTCTCTTGACCCCACAGGTAAGCCGTCACTTGAGCAAGGTGACAGCTTGGTGGTACCTCTGCAGTGGTGTACAGATCCCTGTATTAAAGTTTGAAAACCGGTGGGGGGGGCACTTAGTTAACACCCTTAGGAGTGGCCCAAAGTTAAATCTGTTCAAGAGACACAGTGGACCAATATCTGCTTTGCAACAGTTGGATACTTCAAAAGTATTTTTTTATTATTTTGTTGGTTTAGCACTACTATTAAATGTAGAATTAATAATAGAATAATTATACACTATATATTATTTTTTATTTTTTATAAGTTATTTTGTAGTGAGAAACGAACTATAATATTTATTTTCACTTTTCAGTAAATTAAGATATAAGTAAATACAAAAAAGAACAGTTTATGTATTTGACATAACATAACAATAAATTACGGTAACTAAATGAAAATGTTCCTGTTTAGTTGTTTGGATGGTGCTTTATACATTTTAAAAGATATTCGTTTAGCACATTCCCATTCTGAATAGAGACCTCACAAAATTACACATGCAATTTTTGCTGCTATTTACCAAGGTTTTAAAGTCTTTGTGTTTTTTTGTCTTTGCTTTTGTAATAAAAATAATGTAAATATTTGACTAAAATTTAAAAAGAAAGGAAAAATACATTAAACAATCAAGACTACAAGTGCAGCAAAAATGGCATGCACAGACTGAGCCTTCAAGAGGCACTATTCGGTTATTCTGGTCACAGTATTTAAGTGTTACAGAACTTATCTGATCTTAAAAAGGAGTAGCTTAATTGATTGATATTACATTTCCTTAAAAGTACTACTACAAGAACTAAGAACAAAGCTTCCTACCCTATTACTAGAGAATTCTACTAATTCTTCACCAACTCTTCACCAGCCCTGTTTACTTTGAAGAAGAAAATAAAAGAAGATATTGGTTGAAATAGCAGCTATTTGCTCAATACTAAGATACCTGTTGTGTCAGATTCTCCGAGAAGTAGATCTGTCACCTGGGTCCTTATTCTTTAAAAGCTGATTTTAAAAAAGACAACTTGGACTAAACAGCTATAGCTATTCAATGTAAAAACTACAGTCAATATATATCATAAAATATAAAAACAAGTTTAATGTGATTTTATTGAAGCTGTATTCATTCTTAGAGGTTGTTTTTAATTCAAATTCTACTGCACTACAGATTGTCAGATCATTATATAAACCAGGGTCTTTGTTGTGAACCTTTCAAACTACAAAGATACTGCTCATCATCAGATGCATCATTTAACAGGGCCTAAAAATAGTCACGTCATGCATATATTGGACAAGGCTGTGAGAAGCACAATAAAGAATTCTTCCTAATCTGCACCACTTTGTTCAGATCTACTTAAAACAGCCATTAATAATTCATGTCTGATTGTACTTATGGAATAAACAAGGTTCTATAAAAAGCCCTTCACCTCCCAACTTCAGATATCTGCATGGACCGAAACAAAAGCCACCTATAGACCCTTAATCAGTAGCTGAAACATTGCTAAAATATGTGACTAATGCAATATACAGTATATATAAATAGTGCTAAAGAATATAGAAGAGAGACAGATGATAGATAGATAGATAGATAGATAATATATAGATAGTACATAGATAAATAATAGATAGATAGATAGATGATAGATAGATAGATTACTAAACATATATATATATATATATATATATATATTAGATAGATATATAAATAGATAGATAGATAATAGATAGATGATAGATAAATAATATATAGATAGATGAAAGATAGATGAATAGATAGATAAATAGATAATAGATGAAAGATAGATGGATAGATAGATAAACATATAGATATGGATTACCTATGTATACTGGATTATCTATGTATATATTGGAATAGAACTGTCCTAAATAACCCTTCCCAAATAAAGTGTCCCTTCAAGCTGCTTACACAATAGAGGAAGGCTGAACATTTCTGTTGAAGAGATTTGTAGCATCTTCCCTCTTTCTCGTGGTTTCTACCATTGGACAGAGGAGTAGTCAATCCTGTTGCTAGGCCTGTGGAGGCTTGCGTTAAAAAACCTCTACCAATCCCTGATTTTCTTTACTGTAGATAATGCCCTAGCACTAATGATAAAGACATTTCAGAGGTAGAAGATAACAGATAGATAATGGAATGCACAAAACCAAGAGATAAATGAGGAAAAGAATGGAGATTGGATGTGAAATGGAAAGTCATATAAAAAGTCATTTGACTTTTTAGACTTAAGACATGCACTCTGCACTTTTATTAGTCAAGAAAACTGAGAATTAGCTGCACAGATCAGCACTAGGAGAAGGTCTGTATTTTGATCTAGCCCATCCACATATAAGCCCCAGATGCTACCTACTTGAAGGTAATACACTTCCTGGGAGGCTGGAGCATACACCATTTTCACACACAGATTCTATGGAGGAGGATTTCTGTGAACGTCGACCTTCGGTGTTAGCTTGTTGTCTCAGGCAAAAAGTGAAGTATGTTCCTCCTCCCCAAACTGAACTTGGCATAATGGATGAACTGCATATCTGCCCAAATGTCCCCTAACTTTCTTGCACATAGGCAACGCAGAAGTCTGACCTCCTCTCATGGGAGGTGAACCACTACATTCATCCCACCAGCAGATTCGTAATTGTCACCTTCTATTAGCAATGAGAGCTTTGAGATACAAAACCCCAAACTTTTGGAAATAAAACCGAGGCTACTTAATGTGAAATGCCTGTTTTCTTCCTTGAGTGACCTGTTAACTGAAAATATTATACTAATATCCACACTGGCTGAATATTCCAATGCCTAGTCTAGTAGGAGAAAAAGCAAGAAAGAAAATGGCAAAACACAAGAAGCAAAGCTTATACATTAGAAGAAAATCCCTTTCAAAACAGCCTGCGATCTTTGAATCTGTGCAGGCTTATTATCAATTCAAGTACTGTTTGCTTTACAAAACTGAACAATACTTTTCATCGGAACACAGGACCATTTGCATTAGCTGCTATGGCTGATTCTTCACTTCTATGAAATGCATTGCATGTGAAACAAGTCTTCAAAAAACAAGGCCTAAAAAAACTACTACTCAGGGTGCCTTTGAGGATATTTAATTAAAATCTAATCCTGCATTCATTAAGGCTCACATAAATTAAGCTGTCATTCATAAGATTTATGGATTCTCATTTGCATATTGCATACAATTCATCAATTACTCAAGTATGAAAGGAGCACATTTCCCTAGGAGCTGGCTGCTACTCTGCCAACATTTGAAATGAGGAAAAGAGCAAGACTGTCAACCATTCGCACAAACTTTCTTCTTAATGTCTGCTCCTTGATTAATCTAATTTTCTAGCCATTTCTTACAAGATCCAACAACAGCCTTTCTGCAACTTTCAATTATTTTCCCTGTCTTCACTGCAAACTGTCCGTGTCTTATAATGCTACTTCATGTCTCAGTGATTATTATTTGTTTGCTAATGATATGTTAAAAAATGGGGTGAGTGGGGAAGTTAGAGATATGTCACATAGTTCTGTAAAGCCCGGCACATATTGAATTTTTTATAATCCGCTTTTCATGTCAAACGTAAATAATTTAACAACTGGAGTTAATTCTTTTGCGGAATGATTCTGTTCATTAAAGAAGAAAATATTTCTGTTGCATTGTATTTCATATGTATAAATGAATGAAGGTGTGCAGACAATGTGATGATGAAGGACAATGAGGTGTCTTTTGCCTCTAGTACTATTAACATATTAGTAATATACAGCGCCCTTTCTCTGTCCCCCACAAGTATGCTTGTCTAAATCTCCAATGCCTGTTGTCACCACTAGGGAGGGATACCTAAATGCAGATGTATACTGCTCCTATTGATCTCAGCAGGAGGCACAAGCATATTGGCCCCCTAGTGGTGACAAAAGGCAGCTGAAATTTTAACATATACGTGTGGCAGAGCAAAGTAACGATGCTGTATATTAGAAAAACCCTTAAATGTAATTACTTTTTAAGAAGTGTAGTGGTAGGGATACCATTTTTCAGCTACTTTTCAAAAATGTTACGTCTTAAAAATGGAATGAAAAGTTTTATTTTATTTTTTATTATTCTTGGTCCATATGTTGTAAAATGTCTTAAAAATACACTGCTGCTGTCAATGCAAAGCAGCAGAGAACAGAAAGAGAGACGGGAAGCGGCACGTGCAAAATGCACGCGCCATCACCTCATACAGCTGATCGGCGGGGGTGCCGGGTGTCGGACCCCCGCACATCTGATATTGATGACCTATCCTCAGGATAGGTCATCAATAGAGATTAGCGAATTTCATATTTTTAAATTCGTTCATGCTTCGTTTACTGGTGTAAGCTGAATTAAGTTATGGATTCTGTTACCACGGACCATAACGCAATTCTATGACGGAATACATAACGTAATGCCTTTAGAGGCATTCTGTTATTCATTCCATCATAATAGAAGTCTATGGGCTGCAAAACGGATCTGTTCCGTTTCCGTTATGCAGGGGAGTCCTCTCCTGCATAGTGGAAACGGGACGGTTCCGTTTTGCAGCCCATAAACTTCTATTATGACAAAATGAATAACGGAATGCCTCTAAAGGCAGTCCGTTATGCAATCCGTCATAGAATTGCGTTATGGTCTGTGGTAACGGAATCCATAACGCAATTCACCTTTTACCAGTAAACGAAGCGTGAACGAATTTCATAACCTGAAATTCGCTTATCTCTAGTCATCAATATTAAAAGCCCGGACAACCCCTTTAAGCATGTATGCCATAGCCAGATAATGGGATCGTTACCAAATATTTACGCAGCTCTCGTCATGTGTTTAAAAGTAGGTGGAGCTTAAAAAGGGTGTGTGTCATAGAGGTCCAACACAAGTTACATCAGGAAACACCAGTTTTTAGTAAATGAGTCCCAATATGTCGGAAATTATGAAAAAAGCTGATAAACTGGGCATTTATAGAATAGCCTGTGGATATATCATACATGTTTGCTTTATAACATGCAGTTTTATACAGTAGATAACCATATAATGCATTAGGCTGCATAGGATTGTGCTAAATGACAAACTCAGCTCTGCTACATCTGCAACGATTAGCAGCAGCAAACAGATGCAAATATTCAAGATCTTTTGCTGCACACGAAAAATGCTGTCTTAATTTAATTGTCTTCTCCAGGGAGACGATCTTAATTTCTGCAGTGTACAAGAAAAGAACGGTCCTTACAAGAAAATATTGGATACCTTCCAACCTACGTGAGAGCAGGTGCTAAATGTAATATACAGTGTTCCAGAAGTGTTTAAATTAAAATGTATGAACACATTAACTGATTAAGAAGTTTATTAAAAATTTTACACACATACACAGACACAGATGTATACAAATGACAGCCCCCATAACTGTGGGAAATTGTGACTTGGAGAAGGAAGGCAGTCACCTATACAACACTCATTAGAGTAACATCCTGTATTAGCATTTTAATACTAACACTAGATAATTACAAGCAATAAAGATCTTTTTATGCACTAAACAAGATTATGTATGCATAATAACTCTGTCATGAGCATTGGCAGAACATAGAATAAATGTTAGACTGGACTGGTCAGTACCAGTATCTCTTAACCCCTTCACGACACAGAAGTTTTCAAGTTTTTACTCCCTGCCTTCCCGGAGTCATAACTTTGTTATTTTTTGCATATGAGGGCTTGTGTTTTGAGGGATAAGTTGAACTTTCTAATGGTACCATTTAATATTGCATATGATGTAGTGGGAAGCTGGAAAAAAATTCCAAATGGAGTGAATTGAAAAAAAAAAAACACAATCTAGCCATAGTCTCATTTTTTTTTTTTTTACGGTATTCCCTATGTGGAAAAACTGACCTGTTCCCTTTATTCTCCAGATAAGTACAATTACACTTTTATCATACTATATATATTAACTATATATATATATATATATATATATATATTAACTATATATATATATATATATATATATATATATATATATTGTTTTTAATGCTGAATAAAAATAAAAAACATTGGAAAATTTTTTTTTTTCCTGCATTGCCATTACTTTTTTATCTTTCCATCTATGGAGCTGTATGAGAGCTCACTTTTCATGAGGTGATACGCAATTTTTGATATCATTTTGGAGTGTGTATAATTTTTTGGGGGGAGGTGAAGCCACCAAAAAACTGCAAATCGGCCATTTTGATTCTTTTTTTCTGTTACAGTGTTTACTGTACGGGATAAATTCTGTTATACTTTAATAGTACAGGTATAATGTTTTTGTTGTTTATTTTTATTATGTGAAAATGGGGGTGATTTAAATTTTTATAATTTAATTTTTTATATTTATTATATTTTTAAAAACTTTTTTTGACTTTTTTTTCCTCAAGGGGATATAAACAAGCAATAATTTATTTTCCCATACACTACTCTGCTTTAATACAGTAATGAATGGGAAATTCATGATATTACTATGGACCACTGCCGCCTGCAGACTTCCAACGGCTTCCTTGATGTCAGCGCGGGGAAGCCTTTTTTGGGGCCTCGGGAGCACAGTGTTCCCAGGGAAAGCTGCCCTAGTGGGCGCCATCTTTGCAGTGGTAACATTTACCGTGCATGTACGGTGTATGTCGTCAAGGAGTTATACAGTTTCTATCAGTACCAAATATATTGAAATACTTGAGAACTGTCCTTTAAAATAAACAAAAAATAAATAAGTAGTTTTCCTTTTCCAAGAAGATTTTTAAATGTTTAATCTGGATTTATGGATTATCTTGGTCTAAAGAACTATGAATATCGATAGGTGGTTACCATTAATGGCAACCATTACAGAATTTGTATGGGTTACCACTAGAGATGGGCAAATTAATTCCAAACAAAACACATTTTTAGTGATACAATTCAGGTTAATTTCTCAAGATGATATCAGCCATTCTTCAGACCAGAAGACATTAAGGATGAAGCAGGATGATAACATGACCCCAGGAGGTGTGTGTATACACACTGGAAGTCATTTGCCATCATAAATAAAGACAAATTTTAACATAAAAAAATCCTACAGTACACTTTGTTTTTAAAGAGGCTGTTTGTTACCACCAGCAGTCATACATGCAATTATGGACATACAGTGGCGGATTATAATTGGGGCGTTTGGGTCTGTAGCTCCGGGCACGGCAACGCCCACAAACTACGGCGGGGCACGGGAGCGCATAGTTCCCTGCCCCCTGATCACCGCTATAGGCTTCAGGCCTGAAGCATATGCAGTAGTAAAATCCAGGCGCAGGCGGGCGTGATGACGTCATTGTGCACCTGTGCCCAGACGCAGCACACTGACGTGTGTGTGCAGCGCGCTTGCCTACCATCTACGAGTCAGCGCCGACTGGGACACAGGTATTAGCTTTTATTTTTTTTGTGTGCCAACTTTGGGGGACATTACTGGGGGGCACAGGAGAATTACTGAAGGAACAGTGGGGGGCAAACTACTACATGGGAAGCAAACTACTATGTGGGGGCAAATTACTAGTGTGCGGGAAATTAATACTGTGGGGGCAGTGTGGGGGACAATTAATACTGTGGGGGCAGTGTGGGGGAAAATTACTACCTTGGGGGGGAATTAATACTGTGGCTGCAGTGTGGATAAATTCATGCTGTGGGGGCAGTGTGGAGAAATTAATACTGTGGGGGCAGTGTGGGGGCAAACTACTATATGGGGGTAGAGTGGGGGATGTTGCTATTGGGTATGAACTATAGTGCATTTCTATTACAAGGACATATTAGGGGACATTATTTTTCAGGGACACTATACAGGCATTATTACCTGGCGCACAATATAGGATGTTATTATTACTGGAGCACTTTAGGGGACATTATAATTTCTGTAAACACTATAGCGACATTTGGGGGTCATTTATCAAACTGGTGTAACGTAGAACTGGCTTAGTTGCCCATAGCAACCAGATTCCACTTTTAATTTTAGACAGCTCCTTTTGAAAATGAAAGGTGGAATCGGATTAGTTGCTATGGGCAACTAAGCCAGTTGTACTTTACACCAGTTTGATAAATGACCCCAATTAAAAGAAATCTAACATGTCTGTGTAACAAACTCTGTAGAGACGAGATGTGGCTGAAAGAATTAGTGATGGCGTTCTTAGGCAAATGGAGGAGAAGAGGAAAGAGAAGATCTACATGACAGGAGATGTCACTGGAAGTAAGAGGTATGTGGTGCTGTATTCTATTTTATGTAGAGCTGGCTCACTACTGTGAGCTGCGTCTCATCTTCTCCTCTAAGTCTTTTTTTTATTATAATTTACCATATTTTTCGCTTTATAGGACGCACTTTTTCCCCCCAAACTGGGGGGAAGAAGTCAATGTGTCTTATTAAGCGAACGTGCCCAGAAATATGGCCGTCACATTGCAGGCGGTTATCTAGAGACGCACCTCCAGTGTTAATAATGTGAGGCGGCGCCCTCTAGTAGGAAGTGTGGAGCGGGCGGCGGTCATTGAAGCTAAATGTCGCCAGCACGCATGTTTAATAGGACGTGTGAGCGCTCAGTCTGCTGTTGCTTAGCAGCACTGACGCTTTGCTGTCCTCCGAACCACACCTTCCTCCCCTACCGTGACGCGCTCCGGTACTGCAGCCCTGTATGCTGAGCTGATTGGTGGTGAGCACGGCGGGAACTGCTGCTCTGCCGCCTCCACCAATCAGTTTAGTCAGTTGCCCGACCGCTCGCCACTACCAACTGCTCGTCACTACTGAACCTTCGGCACCCCGAGTCAGCACTGCTTTCCCCTGGCACTACTGGGCTGTCTCTACCTGAGACTTGGTGAGTGACAGCCTGGATATAAAGAAGGGAGCTCAAGGGCCGACCTGGACAAATAGCTATAACCTCTCCTCATCTGTAGCAATACACCCATGTACTGCAGCATACTTTAGGATGAGGGGGGTTATAGTTACATTTAATATAAACACTGTCCAGGAGCTGTACTATTATTGGCCTAAGTTTCTGCATTAAATGTGACTATAACCCCTCTCATTCATAGGAATACACCCATGTGCAGCAGTGCATCGGTGAATTTCTAAGGATGAGGGGGGTTCTAGTCACATTTAATATTAACACTGTCCAGGAATTGTACCATAATTGACCTGTGTATATTAAATGTGACCATAAGCCCCCTCATCTATAAGAACACACCCATGTACTGCAGTACATAAAAAAAAACTATAATAGAATATGTACAGTACAGCACATATAGAGATAGCATAACATAAAGCTATAATAGAATATGTACAGTACAGCACATATAGAGATAGCATAACATAAAGCTATAATAGAATATGTACAGTACAGCACATATAGAGATAGCATAACATAAAGCTATAATAGAATATGTACAGTACAGCACATATAGAGATAGCATAACATACAGCTATAATAGAATATGTAGCAGTAACAGCACATATAGAGATAGCATAACATAAAGCTATAATAGAATATGTACAGTACAGCACATATAGAGATAGCATAACATAAAGCTATAATAGAATATGTACAGTACAGCACATATAGAGATAGCATAACATACAGCTATAATAGAATATGTACAGTACAGCACATATAGAGATAGCATAACATAAAGCTATAATAGAATATGTACAGTACAGCACATATAGAGATAGCATAACATACAGCTATAATAGAATATGTAGCAGTAACAGCACATATAGAGATAGCATAACATAAAGCTATAATAGAATATGTACAGTACAGCACATATAGAGATAGCATAACATACAGCTATAATAGAATATGTACAGTACAGCACATATAGAGATAGCATAACATAAAGCTATAATAGAATATGTACAGTACAGCACATATAGAGATTGCATAACATAAAGCTATAATAGAATATGTACAGTACAGCACATATAGAGATTGCATAACATACAGCTATAATAGAATATGTACAGCACAGCACATATAGAGATAGCATAACATAAAGCTATAATAGAATATGTACAGTACAGCACATATAGAGATAGCATAACATACAGCTATAATAGAATATGTACAGCACAGCACATATAGAGATAGCATAACATAAAGCTATAATATAATATGTACAGTACAGCACATATAGAGATAGCATAACATAAAGCTATAATAGAATATGTACAGTACAGCACATATAGAGATTGCATAACATAAAGCTATAATAGAATATGTACAGTACAGCACATATAGAGATAGCATAACATAAAGCTATAATAGAACATGTACAGTACAGCACATATAGAGATAGCATAACATAAAGCTATAATAGAACATGTACAGTAGCAGCACATATAGAGATAGCATAACATACAGCTATAATAGAATATGTAGAAGTAGCAGCACATATAGAGATTGCATAACATACAGCTATAATAGAATATGTACAGTACAGCACATATAGAGATAGCATAACATACAGCTATAATAGAATATGTACAGTACAGCACATATAGAGATAGCATAACATACAGCTATAATAGAATATGTAGAAGTAGCAGCACATATAGAGATTGCATAACATACAGCTATAATAGAATATGTACAGTACAGCACATATAGAGATAGCATAACATACAGCTATAATAGAATATGTACAGTACAGCACATATAGAGATAGCATAACATAAAGCTATAATAGAATATGTACAGTACAGCACATATAGAGATTGCATAACATACAGCTATAATAGAATATGTACAGTACAGCACATATAGAGATAGCATAACATACAGCTATAATAGAATATGTACAGTACAGCACATATAGAGATAGCATAACATACAGCTATAATAGAATATGTACAGTACAGCACATATAGAGATAGCATAACATACAGCTATAATAGAATATGTACAGCACAGCACATATAGAGATAGCATAACATAAAGCTATAATAGAATATGTACAGTACAGCACATATAGAGATAGCATAACATACAGCTATAATAGAACATGTACAGTACAGCACATATAGAGATAGCATAACATACAGCTATAATATAATATGTACAGTACAGCACATATAGAGATAGCATAACATAAAGCTATAATAGAACATGTACAGTACAGCACATATAGAGATAGCATAACATACAGCTATAATAGAACATGTAGCAGTACAGCACATATAGAGATAGCATAACATACAGCTATAATAGAACATGTACAGTACAGCACATATAGAGATAGCATAACATAAAGCTATAATAGAATATGTACAGTACAGCACATATAGAGATAGCATAACATAAAGCTATAATAGAACATGTACAGTACAGCACATTTAGCTTTTATAAAAGATATTGCTGTAGCCGGACAATAAGGGCATATAGCTATAGCATGAAGTTATCCAATAAAGAGTAGCAATGCACATTGCTTACTATGCTGTAAATAAAGCCATCAACTGTCCCTGGTCTGTGATGATTAGTCTAATTGTTGTTGCCAGAGCAACTAGAGACATGAAGTGTATGAATATCTTAATTCATGTGACAGCATACACATTATTTCTCTGTGGCACTACAGTCGTCATAGACTATGGAAAAGGCTCAACAGGCACTGTGGCAGAGCATGGCAATAGAAATGAATGTCCTGCTCCAGCAGGGCAGCACAGCAGTCAGGGGCCCGAAGCAGCTGGGGGACCCAGAAGACTTCAGTGTAGTGAATATGGGCTGTGGGAGGTGACCTCAGCCAACACATAGACTTTTATTTAATAAATTATTTTATTGTCCTTACTGGGATTTGAACCCTAGAACTTCCGTATAGTAGACAGAAGAGTTACTATAACACTATAAACCTGCCCTGTTGAAAAGGCTGCATTTTGGGAGATTAAGGTTCTCCAGGAATTTGTTATTGATGGCAAATCATTATCAAAATATTATTTTATAGGTTTTGGTGGGATTTGAGCCAGAGCAGTTCTATAGACTAGCGATATACAAAAGGTCTAGGGTTTAAGACCTAAGAAATATTTTTCTTACCAAAAGTTTTAGCAGAAAAGTAACCAATATATTATATATACCCCAAAATGATATCAATAAAATTTACATCCTTCCTAGCAAAAAAAAAAAAGCCATCATACAGCTACATCAATGGAAAAAAAAAATATGGTTCTCAGAATGCGGTAACACTATCGTAAAACATGTATTTATTGCAATGGCAAAGTAAAAGTCAATCAACAAATTGTAAGTACCTCAAAAAGATGGCAATGAAAACTACAACTAAAACAAGCCCTCATACGGAAGAACGCTCCTGGAATACAATGAAAAAAAAAAACTTTTAAAAAAGGCTCTGTATTTAGGGCACCCCAAAAAATGTCTTTAAAGGCATTTTATGGGAGATTTATACTGATGTCCAATCTTTAGGATAGGTCAGTGGTCGGCAAAGTGCGGCTCGCGAGCCACAAGCGGCTCTTTTGATCCTTGAATGCGGCTCTTTGGTTCGGGCTGGCAGGCGGGCGGCCGCGCAGCCATATTGCGCCGCTCAAGCTGCTTGCAAAATGTCCGTCATGCGCCTCCTGCCCCGTCTGTCTGCTCCTTCCACTTTAAGAATGGGGCAGGAGGCGCATGACGGAGGGTGAGATGTCACGCTGCGCACAGCAGCAGAAGGGCGGGCAGTGGCGGACTTTCGGCAGAACACCGGCCATGTGAGGAGTGGTGAAGAGGCCGCCACTCAGGAGGAGCGAAATGTCCTGCAGCAGAAAGGTAGGAGCTGCCCCCGGTGTGTGCACTGCACCGGCCCCGCCGCAAGTGTCCCTGCCTCCTCCCTTCCCCCCATTAATACATTACTTTACTTACTGGAGGGCACTTATGGGGGATATCTGTAGAGGGCATTTATGGGGGATATCTTTGGAGGGCACTTATGGGGGATATCTGTGGAGGGCACTTATGGGGGATATCTGTGGAGGGCACTTATGTGGGATATCTGTGGAGGGCACTTATGTGGGATATCTGTGGAGGGCACTTATGGGGGATATATTTGGAGGGCACTTATGGGGGATATATTTGGAGGGCACTTATGAGGGATATCTGTGGAGGGCACTTATGGGGGATATCTGTGGAGGGCACATATATAGCATCTTATGCTATATATGTGTCATCCACAGATATCCCCCATAAGTGCGTCATCCACAGATATCCCCCATAAGTGCGTCATCCACAGATATCCCCCATAAGTGCGTCATCCACAGATATCCCCCATAAGTGCGTCATCCACAGATATCCCCCATAAGTGCGTCATCCACAGATATCCCACATAAGTGCGTCATCCACAGATATCCCCCATAAGTGCGTCATCCACAGATATCCCCCATAAGTGCGTCATCCACAGATATCCCCCATAAGTGCGTCATCCACAGATATCCCCCATAAGTGCGTCATCCACAGATATCCCACATAAGTGCGTCATCCACAGATATCCCCCATAAGTGCGTCATCCACAGATATCCCCCATAAGTGCGTCATCCACAGATATCCCCCATAAGTGCGTCATCCACATTACATCCACATCTGCAGACAAGTTTAATAAAAGTAAAAAATGATAAAGATAAAATGAAATAATAATCAAGATCCAAATAAAAGAAAGTACATATAAAAGTATGTGAAAACACACTCTGGCCTCATGCCCACGAATGTAAGGGCGCTGTGCCTGTGCTGCGGACCGCAAATAGCGGTCCGCAATGCATGGACACAGACCATGGGGCAGCTGCATGAGGATCGCTGACCCATTCACTTGAATGGGGTTCGCGATCCGCATCCGACTGCCCGCACGGCAAAAAAGTAGCGCATGCTGAAGTGAATGGGTCCATGATGCGGGCTGCACACGGCCGTGTGCAGCCCACATCATGGACCCATTCACTTCAATGGGTCCAGGATCCGGGATATGAGTGCTACAGTGTGCTTCCGTGGTGCTTCTGGCTGTGCCTCCGCACCGCAAAAAAGTAGTGCATGCGCTACCTTTTTGCGGTGCAAAGGCACAGCCAGAAGCACCGCGGAAGCACTCTGTAGCACTCCTATCCCGGATCCTGGACCCATTGAAGTGAATGGGTCCTTGATGCGGGCTGCACACGGCCAGTGCCCGTGTATTGCTGACCCGCCGTATGCGGCCTGCAATATGGCAACGGCGGGCACACGGTCATGTGCATGAGCCTTAATAGTCCTCACTGGTACTGTTGACGCAATATTTTAGGTTTTAAAAATGTGGCTCTCGAAAGAAATTTCAATCGTGGTTTTGGCGATATTTGGCTCAGTTGACAAAAAAGTTTGCCCACCACTGGGATAGGTCATCAATATCTCATCGGCAGGAGTCTGACTCCCGGCACCACTGCTAACCAGTTGTTTTGAAGTAGCTTCTCTGCCAGAAATAGGCGCCGTAACTACACGTCGGTCCACTGTGTGGTTGACTAAACTGAAGCAATGCTCTCATTCATTTGAGCTACTGCAGAGCGGCAGATTGGCAGAGGTACTGGTAATTGGACCCCACTTGGTCTGATATTGATGACTTATCCTAAGGACAGGCCATTAATATAAAAATGCCCGAGAACTCCTTTAAGTCTGTTTCTTATAAAATGCCTCTACTGTGTGCTTTTGAGACACAAATTAGATTGTGATCTTCAATAAGGACAAGGAATAATGTGAGTGATGACAATCCATGTACACTGCCATGGAATGTAATAGCTCTACATAAGCAACAATACATTGATGTCTGGTCATATTGAATATATTAATGTCTGGTCGTATATGGGAGACAGAGCAGAGGGAGGCTCCTGCTGCAACCAGCTTCCATACAGACAGGAGCAGATGTAATCTGAGGTTTGTGAGGAGAAGAGAGACTTGATTGATCTTTTGGGACACATATAGTGTAATTCCTTTACATAAATGGACCTAGTGCCCAAGATACTCCTGAATTTCAAAGTTGAGAACGTTCAAAATTGCTTTTGGGGGACAGTCCTTCTTATTCCAACTAGACCCGATTAGGTATATTTTATAGATATCTGTTGAGGACTAATCAACTTAGAACTGTAGATCACTGCAAACTACACCTCTGCCCAAAGAAGAACGCAATACAGATTCCTATAAAAGTTGGGAAGTACATTAGAAATGTTTCAGGCTTTTAGGAGGAACCTTGAATTTCACTGGTGTAAGCCATGTGAACATAGGAAGACCAGTTACTGCCATGTGTCAAGCGATATTTAAGTAACATAAGCAGTTATCCTTCAATAAATTGGACTGGAAGATTTAAACAGCAAGTGATGCATCAAGTAAAACCCCATCAACTACCTCTAATAGAAAACTGAGAGGTAACATTGACAAACCTAATATGCATGCGGATCCTAGCTACTGGAAGGGATTAGTACTATTACCAAGTTAAGCTCCAGCCTGTCATATCCCATTACCTGGCTAGCCAGGAATAAATTGTAATAGTTCTTAACATTGTATCCACTTTTTGACTTCTGCTCCTGAATGAGTTATTAATAAAGTAATAGTTCAAGTAACACGACTTTTGTTTGAAAAGAGGTTCATAAATAACAGTGTACTACAACCAGGAAAATGTAATAAGCATTGATCAGTAAATCCACCCGAGGCCTTCTACTGTAGTGTTCACAATATCCTAAAGGGGGACATGTATCTATTTAGTGCTAAATAAAACAGATCTTGCTCTTTATTTTGATAGAAGAGCATTGTGGTGTGAGGGAGACTGGCCTTGCTTTTAATTACATTGAGGTTGAGATGCTATATTGTTGATAAAATGATAAATCACATCTAAAAGGAAAACTGCTGACATGGAGGAGACCATATAATTACTAACAAACTCAAGCCAGTGAAATGTTACAAATGTTTGTGGGTGACTCGTCTGGCGCTTTCAAAATCAAGACTTTATGTATAGAAAAATAATCGAACTAAATGTTTGGATTTGTCCATTTGGAAAAGGGAAATAATATCATTGCCAAGTCAACATACGAAAATTATCAGTGAATCACAATACGGTATATATCCATGAGAGATGTGGTCTGTGAGTTTAAATAATTCAGACTGACACCACGGAGGAGGTTTCACAATTGAGGTGCATTAAAGGGGTTGTCTCATCTCGCCGTTACTGAGGCGAGGTGAGACACTGTCCCAACCACCTCCCAGCCAGGAAACAACAGTTTTGTGCATTTTCTTTAATTGTATCCATTTGCAAAGGCGTTTTAGGAGTGTACAAAAACAGACCTTCTAAAACACTGCTACAAATCAACATGCTGTAACCTTTTTTGTATTTACTATAGACTTAACACCTGACCACTGAGTTTTAACCCACAAATAACACAAAATGCTACAAAAAACAGGGCTAAGGCCTCATGCAAATTGTCCGTCCACCCCAAAAAACGGATGCGGCATCCGTTTTTTTTGGAGGATCCGTTGTTTTACACAGATCCCTTGTAATAAATGCCTATCCTTGTCCGCAAATGTGAAAAAAGTAGGACATGCACAATTTTTTTTGCTGAAGGGAAACACGGACAACGGACGTGGAACACAAACGGATGAACTATCAGCATTTTTTTGCTGACCCATTGAAATGAATGGGTCCCCATTCTATCCGCAAAAAAAAACGGAACGGATGCCGAGAAAAACAACTGTCATGTGCATGAGGCCTAAATGTGTGTGTGAAGTTTTTTTCAACAAAATGTAAGATACAGCGCCACCTGCTGTTTGTTGTTTTTCCTATTTCTCTGTCCAACTTGAGGAGGTGGTTGCACATGTTCAGGTCCATCCTTTATCTGTCAAGAGCTACAGTATGTCTACAAAGAAAAATACAATGCAATGGCACACTGCAAACATGAAATATATCAACTAATGCTACAAAAAATGAACATGAACTATTTAGCAAACATATTTGTGCTCATCCACCAGGTAAGTGACCTATTTTGTATGGAAATCTAATATATATTAATCCTGTCTCTGTGCCATTGGGCCTCAAACTGAATAAATGTAAATGCTGGTTCTGCTCTGTATGATATGCCTTCCTGTGCCAGCAGGTCTCAGATTAATTCAGGGAGAACAGGATACAGATATATACACCACTGATGGCACCAAGAGAGCAGGCACTACATGTAGTCAGGAAACAGGCAGTAGTCAGGGCTGGCAGAGTTCTTGGGAATGTGTAAAACAATCCAAAGGACAGGGCAGGTGGCACAGGATCAGTACAATGAGCAGGCACAGGTCAGGAATCAGCAATCCGGCAGACAAACTGATAATACTCTTTTGCGGGCTCTAGCTACTTACAGAGACCAAGCACTATCATTGGACAGGCAAGGACTGAAGGTAACAGCCAGGTATAATAGAAGAAGCTGATAGCATTTGGACACAGCCATACAAAGAGAGGGTTTACACTAGCAGCTCTGAAGACAGAGGTACAATGAATACAAGCCTTAATTCACACACAGGAAGCCACCATCTGTGTGCACAAGATAACGGCAGCCATGAATCGCCATTATAACACTGAAGTGCTAACTTTGTGTTTTTGTTTTCGCACCAGCTGTATCTATTGTTAGAAGCTGGTGCAGGGAGAGGGCTGCAGCAGAAAGAACACACCCCTTGAGAAAGGAAATGTCCCTTGAACTGCCAGCATCAAATAAATCTAGCTGAACAATTGGAGCAATGAATCTGGAGATCCATGTGAGGTACAGGGCTGGTTCTGGCTTTGTTAGAAAGGGTACTATATGATGTCAGGTTTTCATTTTCATTGTAATCCTTTAAGGTTAAAAATGTATTCCATCAAAATAAAAATGACTTCCAGTAGGATCATATTGCTATGAAAAATAAAATAAATTATATTCAACTCCCTGATCTCCCACTCCAATGGTAGGAGGGTACCTGCTGTGTTACACTTCCTGCTGACTTCTCAACACGGCAGTAAATGTCTTGGATTGCCACTCATTGACTGAGGCAGGTCATCTCTGCAGCCAGTGATTGGCTGAGGCAGGATATCTCTGCAGCCAGTGATTGGCTGAGGCAGGTCATCTCTGCAGCCAATGATTGGCTGAGGCAGGTCATCTCTGCAGCCAGTGATTGGCTGAGGCAGGTTATCTCTGCAGCCACTCATTGACTGAGGCAGGTCATCTCTGCAGCCAGTGATTGGCTGAGGCAGGTTATCTCTGCAGCCACTCATTGACTGAGGCAGGACATACCTGCAGCCAGTGATTGGCTGAGGCAGGTTATCTCTGCAGCCACTCATTGACTGAGGCAGGTCATCTCTGCAGCCAGTGATTGGCTGAGGCAGGTTATCCCTGCAGCCACTCATTGACTGAGGCAGGACATACCTGCAGCCAGTGATTGGCTGAGGCAGGTTATCTCTGCAGCCACTCATTGACTGAGGCAGGTCATCTCTGCAGCCAGTGATTGGCTGAGGCAGGTCATCTCTGCAGCCAGTGATTGGCTGAGGCAGGTCATCTCTGCAGCCAATGATTGGCTGAGGCAGGTCATCTCTGCAGCCAGTGATTGGCTGAGGCAGGTCATCTCTGCAGCCAGTGATACAAGGAACTTACTAATGTATTGTCATTGTCCATATTGTCTCCTTTGTTAGCTTTATTCACCCTGAAATCCAGGAGCAGTGGCTATGCTTGCACACTACAGAAAAAGGCACCGGACTATGTGCGCTCCCGGAAAGGTCCCTGCTTTTTCCTATAGTGTGCAAGAACGGCAACTGCTGCTGGATTGCAGTGTGCTTGTAACTATAGAAGCAGTGTATAATGTGATGGAAAAATGAATCACGCCAGCAAAGAAGGCAATATGGACAATCACAATACATGATAAATGCCACTTGCTGATGTAAGGCAACCCGTTTAATTATAAACTGCATTTTTTGCTGGGGATTGCCGCTAGCAACAGATCACATGTGGAGGAATTGCTCCCCCGGTTATAAACACGCTACAGTGTTTGGGGTTTTTGATCATTTCCTCCCATTTAGGCCACTTTATTTTAGAATATTATGATGCATATATAAATGTGTCATTGTCATAATTGTACTGACTCAGAATGAAGGTAAGAGGTCAATTGTAATGCATAGGGAACATCATAAAAATGAAACCCATAAAACTATGGCAGAATCATGTTTTCTTTTTCAATTCCCCCCCCCCCTTTCTCCAGCTTCCCACTACATTGCATGCAATATTAAATGGTCCTGTCAAACAGTACAACTTGTCCTGCAAAATATAAGCCCTCATATGGCTATGTGAACAGAAAAATAAAAAAGTTATGGCTCCAAGAAGGCAGAGAGTGAAACACAAAAATGCAAAGACTAAAAAACTGCCGTGTTAGGAAGGGGTTAATCCTTTAGCCATCAGACTGAAAGGCAAATGCAGCACCTAAGTGTAATATAAGAAACATTGAGTATATAGCAGACCCCTTTAAAGTTGCTTTTCTTTTTGGGATGGACCTTTTTATTGTTTCACAAATCAAATAAAGCTGTCACTGATTCTATCCAATTATCTTAGGAAACAACATATAAAGTGCAATCCAGTGTTTACATGCAAATTAAACAGGAAGTGCTTAATGTTAACATTAATTAAAAAATGTATTTACTAATCGCAAATTCCTAAGTAAGCCATCAAAAAAATTATCTCATGTTTATGCTTTCTTTTAATTTTTAATGAAATGTAAATAGTTCCGAAATCTTGGCTTTTCATTGTGCCTCCTGGTATAAATAGCAGGCAGATGTTTACATATGGATCACTTGTGCGCGGAGAGAGCTTCTAATTTTAGATGGTGTTCTGTTCGAATCAAAAAAGAAAAGAACGAGAAGTAAGACAAACCCTCCAATCCCCAGGGATCTCGGTGTAAGCAGTTTATGCAGGTTCTCTTATTGTTTTGGCTGCTCAGTCTATTGAACTTCTCACTAATGTGGCCTTGATCAGTCCTGCCAGCTGCACTCGAGAGGTGTTTACTAGAAGAATATCATAAAGCATCATTATTCTAACTCTGAGTGATCACGATTCTCCTAAGAGTTCACAGAAAATCTACAACTACAAAAAACCAATGTATCTAGAAAGCATGAAAACCTCACACACGTCGGAGAAGTTAAAGGGGTGAAAGATTATTGTTTACCGCTTGAATGCTGGACAGCTTTAGAGGTTTCGTGACCAGAACAAAGTTTTACCTTTTGAAATACTGCTCTCTGATGATGAATAGTTCATTTATTTCTTTGTCTCCCCATATGTTTTTCATTCCTTTTTAATGGACATATGGAGTTTTGCTTTGGTGTAAAATTGAATCAATCAATATCTTCGCATTTTATAAGCCTTATTTGTGCTTTTTGCTTCCCTTTGTACTCTAATGGACCTGTTCAGGCAAGGCTGCTCTTCTTTTAGGGTACTTTCACACTAGCGTTAAAGTTTTCCGGTATTGAGTTCCGTCATAGGGGCTCAATACCGGAAAAAACGCTTCAGTTTTGTCCTCATTCATTGTCAATGGGGTCAAAACTGAACAGAACGGAATGCTCCAAAATGCATTCTATTCCGCTTAGTTACGTTCCCAGACCGGAGAGCAAACCGCAACATGTTGTATTTTGCTTTCCGTCATGGGATGCGGAGCAAAACAGATCAGTCTTGACCCCCAAAGCAAGTCAATGGGGACGGATCCGTTTTCTCTGCCACAATCTGCCACAATAGAAAACGGATCCGTCCCCCATTAACTTTTAATGGAGTTAATGACGGATCCGTTTTGGCAATGTTAAAGATATGTTTAAAGATAATACAACCGGATCTGTTCATAACGGATGCAGATGGTTGTATTATCAGTAACGGAAGCGTTTTTGCTGAACCCTGCCGGATCCAGCAATACTGCTAGTGTGAAAGTAGCCCTAATCTTCTGTGCACAGCGATACAAATATGTGTACAATTCCAAAAAAATTTTAATATGATATACATGGGTAAAGATAAAAAAAGTATGTCAACGTTTTTTCTCCATTTACCTGAATGATTAGAGTTATAATTGTTTAATTAATGATGGTAGTTGTAGTGTTATGATAATGAAACAATCTCTGCTGCATTAACATTACACTGGACGCAGATAGATGATCTGAAGGAAAGTGACTAGAGATTAGCGAAATCTGAACAAATTTACACTTGTGAGGGCGCGTCCCCACAGCTCTAGATGCTTCCTCTGCCGGCAGATAAACACCCGCATACAAACCACACTGCGTTGACAATCATACTTACCTTATCAATTTGCTCGTGACGGGCTGTCCGTCTCCATCTTGATCTGGCGCGAAATCTAGCGCAGCCTGTGATGACGTCGTCACATTAGCCATCGTGGTGACGTCATACGTCACCGCGCACGGGATTTCGTGTGAGATCTTCAATCAAGCTGGCCTGTCGCAATTAGGTAATGGATGAGGTAAGCATGATTTTTATTTAGTTTTTTTTTTTTACATTATTTCAAGGAAAATCGATTCGCTACCACGAAACACGAGGAAATTCGGCTTTGCGCTTAATCAAATTTTCCCTGAAATTGGGATCTGGACTTCAATTCGTACTACTTATAACAGGTTAGTCAGCTTTTTCATTTTTTAAGGTTTTTGCCCAGTTGTTTTGTGCACTTGTCAGCACCAGAAACAATATCGTGGACGGAGGGCACTGTCTGCTTTGTAGTTTCCGGCGCTGCCATACTGCAGCTCAGCTCCCATTCACATGAATAGGCATGCCTGCCTCCAGGTCCATACAATGTATAGTTTCCGATGTCAGCGGCTGCCCACTAGGTCAAAATCTAAGTCTGAGAGCGCCCTTTAATTGCTTAATTTTGACCACTAGATGTTCTATACTCTTAAATGGAGAGGTAGCAATATAAAAAGATGCAAGAGCTGCTTGAACTATATGGAAAATGCACCATCCCAGAACTCGGATCCCCAACCCCCTGATAGGTGAAAGTCTCTATGAATAAGCCATAAATGCTTGGGTGGGAATATCCCTTTATGGGACACTGCACTTTGGAGTAACGTAAGTAAATGGCTGAAAACTGACCATTTTTAACCTTCTATTATGGCTGGATTTTTGAAATGTTCGAAGCTTTGAACTTCTGTGTTTGATGAGAAGGGAGATAATATTATCTATCACCGAGCTGAGGTCTCAATGTATAAAATTCTAAGTAAAATCTGTGCCTCTGAAACCTAAATCCTAAGATAGCTGTGCGCTATGCATAATGACAGTACTCCCTCAATGCTACTTTCTAATAACTCAGAGGCCATGGGAATGTGACAGCATGATGAATACCACAACAGACAGCTCCAATATGGTACCATTTTACTAGATCAATATCTGACTGCAATATAGGGAGAGAAGAACTGATATTAGTCTACACAGTGTATTACAGATGAGGTACATTTTTCCTTACCTCACCCGTGTTGAACCAGAGTAATAAGTCATAGTATCTTAAGCTTCTCAAGCAGTCACATACCACATCGGTATATCGCCTTATTACAAATGTGTAATTATATCCACACGCATTCATGAAAATGCTGATTCATTTATGACCTACTGAAGAAATAGGAGCTGGGAAGGAGATGAGGAAAGTGACTGTTGTATAGATAAGTTTCTCTTTAACTTATTAAAGTGGTAAATGTAAGATTTTAAATCACTGAGATAGCAACTAAATTATATGGAGGCCAAGCTGTCAATTAGGACCTGATGTTCATGGAGAAGGGTCTTGTTCACTTGAATACATTTCTAGAAAATGTTTCAATCCCATCAATCAGTACTAATGGTCTTACAACCTAAATTTGGCCTGGTGCACTTTTTCTAATGGCTTTGCAATAACTTGATAACGGCACTGATGTTGAATAAGCAAATTGCTTAACCTCAATATTTTAAACATTGTAAAGACTGTAAAAATAAGAAATATCTAATATATACAGGATCTCTTGAGCAGATAAATGCAAGTTTTCATTTTCTTGAACATAAAGCACTTTTAATCTGTGTGCATTGCCTAGAAATAATAGCTGTCAGTCACACTGAGGATTATCAGGTGAAACACCATGATTGATGTGTTGTCTATGTCACAATCTGCACATAGGAGATACAGCATATCATCATATGGTAGACAGGCTGACATTGAGGATGGGTTTGAAACTACCTGGGCCTGACTTAAAAAGGTAGAAACTTACAATTGCATAAAGATATTGCATCCATTGATTATTATGGAAATATATCTGAGATAATGTCTTCTAACCATCAGAAATAAGACCATTGTGAACCAAAAAGGTCTTCTCTGTTGCATACACATGAGGAGGTCAGCTCTAGGTATATAGCTAGCTCTAGGCTTAGCTATACTTTAACAGAAAGATTTAATACAAAAAAAACTGATTTAAAGGGGCATTCCATGTATTAACAACTAACGAAAAGAGGACCTTTATTCCTCTTCACCAGGAGAGACACAGTGCAGGAAGTTATAAGGCGCAACGGCAGAATATGCATGCTTCTCACATTATACGTACATGCCAACAGGAGATAAGGAAACAGAATTGGGAGTCCCTCATTCTAGTGATGGATGGGGGCTATGGTGGCCGGACCTCTCTGATCTAAAGCTGGTCATACATGTTCAACAGCAATCAAACACTCCTTTGGCCGACAGCTATGTCTGCTGACTACTCCATACACCTCCATCTGCCCGATCTTAACATCTCCAACATCTGCCAATTGGGGAGAGTTGAGTGTTCCCCATACATTAGAAGGTCATTGGGTTCTGAGAACATTTATATATATATGTCTGGTGTAACATTTATTACATATCCTGCGAACTCATGCTACTTTGACAAAAGAAAATTGTGAATCTTATGGTTAACTATCAACAGTAGTTTGCTAATATTTTCTTTACCCACTTAAAGAGGACCTGTAACCTCTCACGACATGTCTGTTTTAGCAACTACTTGCATTCCTCTGTGTTGTACCATTCCTTTATGATTCCTGCTAGATATGTATGAGTGAATTACTAGCAGTTTGCAGTGAAGGCCCAGATGATGTTACCAGCTGGAGGTGTGTTCCTGAACAGTCAGACACTATCTGGACACACACCCTAACTGGTAACATACAGATGGACCTTCAGTGCAAACTGCTAGCAGTCCATTCATAACTTCTAGAAGGAGTAATAAAGGAATGGTACATCACATCACAGAGTCATACGAATAGATGCTCCAGGATTTTCACATGGGCAATACAAGTAGTTATTCAAATAGACGTGTCAGAAGTCACAGGCCCTCTTTAAGGGCTCAGACACACAGCAACCCCAACTGCAAGGACCTTATACTGAGGCACACAAAGGATCCACAGGCCTACATGCCAACATATGAGGCACTGTATTCTACCATCAAGCATTACCACCATTGTAGTAGAACATGTGTTAGAACATGACACACATTTACATCTCATGGATTCTGTATTAATATGTCAGAAAAAGCTCTACATAAAATTACACACAGAATGGGTCCGTAGCAGAACATGGTTCTGTAATATCAACACCTGCATGTGCTTCCACTTTAGGTGCTGCAGGGGAACATCGGAATCAGATTTTCAACCTGCAGAAAACTCTCTGTGAGAAACAGGGAATTAGAGCCACGTGGAAAGTATAGGCCGACGTCAGATCATGGATCCATTATATGTATGTGCCCTAACCATGGATGCTGTCCGTAATCACCAGAATCAACGAGATCTTCTATACACATGGCCCTCTTCGTAGGAAACTGTATAGGTGTATTTTTTACTGCACAGATTTTACTGTATAGTAACATAGTAGAGGTGGATATACACGTACCAAGAATCGGCCAGATTAATGCTCGTTTCCAATAATCTGGCCATCTAAATGTGTTGCGCATCACCAATTGAATGTGTGAAACTCTTATTAATTGGGTGATCCTGTGTAGGCACTCTAACCATCGTGCGGTCTAAACAGCCATCTGCTGCTCAGAAACACTGATTCTCTATGGGGACGAGGGATCACTATAGCAATCCCTCGTCCTCATCCTGTGGAGGAGATCGCTGCCTAAATACAGCAGTCTCCTTCACTGAGCGAGCAGCCCTCTGTCGGCAAGGAACGTTTCCTTCCCGACAATCGGCCGTTCCATCGGCCTGTCTAAAACCGCCTTAAGACTAAATAACCACCAGGGTTGCCAGCTTATTCCGTTAATTACTGACACATGCAAATGATACCGTTTCTATGGCTAATTAGGTTCAAGTAATACACCGGCTGAATCCAATCAACCACAAAACCTGTATAATTTATATAGAGCAATCACTACACCGAGGAGGTAGTGGCTCTGAAATCCACCTTTTATTTTATGGTTTGTTTGATTTAATCCCGTTTCTGCTCATTTATTGTGCCCACAGTGAACGCTGCAGCCTGGAATTCTCTATTAACAAGCCAGCATAATTATTTCACATCCCTACATTTAATATTCAAGGCACCCTTGGGTGCCATCTAATTGTTACACAAACAGTGATCTCCATGCATTGATTGTCGAATATCATTCTAAAATCTAAAGGACACTTACTTCCGCCGTGGTGGGTTTCAGGTTGTTGACCCATATGCAATATAAAATATAATTATCACGTCATGATTTATGGAAAGCATAATTTGTAACATCTCCATCTTTTTTTTTTACTTTAATCAGTAAGAAGCATGTATATAAGGAGCATTTGAAATGTTTCTGTAAATTGAGAGGTATAACATTTTCGGCCTGCAATTTAGTGGGGGGGGGGGCTGAAAATGTCAGCTGTTGCTACCACCCCAGTAATTACTTGTCCAAAGGCAGTGACACCTGCTTGGCCATTTATCTCTAAGCACTGCTTATCATACCTCTAAAGAGAGTTTCCATTATCTGTTTTCATTGCAGTTTGTCCTATTACAATACAATGATGCCTTCTAAAAATATCCTCCAGCTACGACCGAGATGTGAAAATGACAAGCAGCATGCAGACTTGGAACAAAAGAAACAATCAAAGTCGGTGTAAACAATAGGGCTGTCAGTTATCCGGCCTGATGTGTCCTCTCTTCAGACATTTTCCTTTCCTTTGCTCTGTCTATTTCAGTGTCCTTGTGTTGTGTCAGCGGCACACAAGAGCATGTTTTCTAAGTGTAATAGAATACCGCATTATTAGACTGCATGCAACGTTCTTAATTAGGTCTGAGACCGCCAGAGGAGGGCATATGTTCATATGCAAATGTAGATAGACACTTATGTCTTTCAAGCAAAACACCAATGTCTTGATTATATATATTTTTCGATGCTTTTCCACCCGTTTTGCAAACACTTTAACCTGCTCCACAATATCGCCGCCTAATATGGGATTCGCCCTCGGTAAATATTTAATGAATGGCCAATAATTTCAAATAAACAAATTAGATTTATGAACGTCCTATCGGTGATCCTGAAAACGACGACCAAGGCCTGTAATACAAAGACAGCCACCTGAGAATCGTTCAAAGCCCATAGCTGTCATTGATAATAGGACCAATTTATGGTGAATGCCCAAGGATCATTAGATTCTGTTAAAGGTGTAGTTTATCATTTGTGCAGTAGAATTGTCAGTTTTTCATTAGAGAATTGCAAACATTAAATGATAGAGAATATTATGTAGGCACTGTATGGTCGCTTCATTATTGGCTCTTGACGCACTTTTGGATGTCTTAGTTAAAGGTTTCTTAGCTCAAATAGCTGGCCAAAAGTAAGGATCACAACAAGAGACATGCAATAAATTGAGATTCAGGGCATACATAAAAAAATAATAAATGAACTGGGCTCATATTCAAATACAAATCAGGCTCTGCTAACACTGTCATCATGGCCTTCGTTCCTACAAAATCCATGACAAGTTTTGATGGATCCATTAAGAAGCTATTGTGATCTAATAGGCCCTGTTTGATTGATGTACCGTGACACATGTTTTACCCCCACTGACCTATAATAGGTCTGTCAGGTTTCTCTCAGGTACCTTTTCTTAAAAGATCATGCTACATTATTACAATGGAAACCTGATGGGGAATAACTGGCCATACACATTAGATAAAAGTTGGCTGAACCTGCTGATTTTGGTTGCACCGGCTGACCATCCAATTTTCATGGGAGGCCTTCTGACTCTCCCTTAGGGGAGATAATGATCAGGCAGTCCAATTTCAACAGCCTGATCCTTTGTTTTGAGGCAGATAAGTCACTACCAGATGTGTCTAACATTGGCTTTCTCCTTGGTTGCATACTCAGCCGAGTCCGTATGTGTATGATGGAGGAGATAGCTGTGGGGCAACAGCTACCTGATGTGTAGGGCCAGCTCAATATAACTACTAAGGCTTTTTTATTTCTGGCAATTTAACTCCCATTTAAGATAATGGGTGCAGATTAGCTGCTATGAGGTCTCCTATAAACTGCACACATAGAAGAGGATATTCTGTTCACCTATCACTATCTCTCATATACAGAGAAGCAGCTGCAGCATGGAAAGCATAACAGAGAAAAACTGAGCAGTGTAGATGTGAATCCTGTAGCTGCGAGACAGTAAACACTTATTATTAGCTGCAGCAGCATGTGTGTGAGTGAACAGTTTGGGAAGGAGGGAGGTGGAGGAGAGGAGCTTGATAAGTGGAGAAACAAGCATTCCTCTTTGATAAGGTATATTACAAATTTTCTCAAATTTGCCTGCCTTGGTATTATATAATTTCTGAATGCAAATAATTATATATATATATATATATATATATATATATATATATATATATATACATACAGTATGTATATATATTTTTTATAGAGTAACAACACTAATTAACTGTATAATTGTAACGCTGGCGACCTGTGTTTGCCTCTCTGCTCACTATGTACCTGTCTGTCTGGTGTTTATGTGTGAACAGGAGCTTAGTTCAGTGTACCTTGCCTCAGGTTCAGCACTGCAGGGGTTACACCCTTCCTTTCCTTGCTCTGTGTGTTGCTGTCCAGCTGCTAACTATTTCATCAGCTTCTTATGAATACCTGGTTGTCTCTCTGACTCTTTGCCTGATCAACACAGGTCCTGCTAGTCTGATTTACCTAGCTATGATCTGTTTACCTGTCGGTATACTGACAGTTGCCTTCCTTCTTCCTGACCAGTTGTGTTCCTGACCACGAGTTAGCCTGGTTCATCTGCTGTCCCTGATCCCCGTGGGTCAGCACTCTACATAGGTGGTTGGTGCATTGGATCCACGGATCATAAAATTAATGAACTCTGTTTTGACAACTAACTTGTTTAGACAACTTTTTCTCTCGGTAAGTGCCTACTCTATGTTCTCATTATGGGGTTGGATCACAAGCACATTAATACCTAGCTTTCCAAAATGGAAAACGCCATTATTTCCCTTCCTTACTACACAACCTAAAAAAGCTACCACTTATAAGATCATCCTGTTTTGTGTTTTCCATGTGATACAGTACAAAAAGAGGGAGACCTGAGGGAATCTAAGCAGAACAAAAGCAGTGTTACCCATCAGAAGTATAAACTGAAAAAGTTAATATTTTCCTGACATGCAGCCCTATAGTCTGCCCCTCATTGTTTTGTTGATTGTGCTGTCTCGTTTCTGCAGTTCTGCTCAAATTCTCACCTTGATCTGCCCTTGTCATCAAGTCATTGAAGCACAAAGCAGGGAGCACGAGAGTGTTTACTTATTTCCCAAGTCCATTATCTTGCACATTAATCACTGGTCTGGAACTTCTGGACAATGCTGAATCTGTTACCTTTTTAGTTCCTGGCTGCTTTATTTTCTTGCCTGCCAGTTTAACAGTCTCAGGTCACTGTACATCTAATAACCTCCTCAGTCTGACAACTTTTTTTTACTGTACTGAAATAAGTATAATTATTAAAAAGAAAAAAAACAAAACAATGTGATTACTTAGATCAATGCTTGCCTAAGGGTTCTTTCACAAGTGTCAAATGGCTTTGTTTTTTGCTGAGTGGCCAATTACTGTTCAGCAAAACTGTACCTGTTTTACCTGTGAATTTTAGATTTGTTTGTGTTTTTGAGCACACCGGTCTACAGGTTGTCCAACTTGGCTCTCCTGTAAATGCAGTGCAGAGAAATAAAGCATCGTAAAAACCACAGCAATTTGTAGTGAACTGGCTATGGTTTTGGGCAAAAAGAAGGCGCACCCTTAGGCCTCATTTACATACAAGCAATAAAGGATGATAGTAGAGCAATGGCAAAGCAACATTAAAGGGGCATTTCCTATTAAGGAAAGTGTCTCTCAATCTGTACATAGAAAAATCTGTTCATAAAAATATGGTTCTACCTTTTTGCAATGAAAAATAATAAACAATTATAAAAAAAATTTAAGGCTACTTTCACACTTGCGGCAGAGTGATCCGGCAAGCAGTTCCGTCGCCGGAACTGCCTGCCGGATCCGGCAAAATGTATGCCAACTGATGGCATTAGTAAGACTGATCAGGATCCTGATCAGTCCAAAAAATGCATTTAAATGCCGTATCCGTCTTTCCGGTGTCATCCGGCAAAACGGATCCGGCATGTATTTTTTTCACCTGTTTTTCAGTCTGCGCATACGGATGTCAAAATGACTGAACTGAAGACATCCTGATGCATCCTGAACAGAATACTCTCCATTCAGAATGCATGGGGATATACCTGATCAGTTCTTTTCCGGCATTGAGCCCTTTTGACGGAACTCAGTGCCGGAAGAGAAAAACGCTAGTGTGAAAGTACCCTTATTCCTGACTAGGCTGCATATACACATTGGGGTATTGTCATTTGAACTCACTAAGAGTATGGGTATGGCCGACAGTGAACAGTCTAATGTGTGCGGAGATCTCCCAACTCTCCCACAAAAAATGGTGTTGGAGAGAGAAGGACTGGACAAAGTGAATATTTTCGCCGAATACTTTTTTTCTCCCAAGAGATAGCTGCTGCCAGAGGCGTCTGACAGCAGCTTTTCACATTTATCGGCAATGAATACACGCACACAGCCAAACCGAACGTGGATGTGTTAGGCGGAGCCAGCCATATAGCTACTGAATGTGTATGGCAATATCCATTGGCTGACAGCTATCTATCCCAATCAGGCTCGGACTGGCCCACCGGGGTACAAGTAAATTTTCCGGTGGGCTCCTGAGCAAGGTGGTCCCCCAGTCTCTCACCACCTGCACAAGTGGCACATAACACAGTACATACATATCCATACTCTATACATATATTCAGTGTACAGCACCTCAACCAGCCTATGTTTATCTAAAAAACTTGATAGATTATTAAGGAAACTCCCCAGTTTATTATTATAGACACATCAGATATCTGAAATGACTTCTAGGTATAGAGGAAATCTACCAGTGTCCTCTTTTCCCCAGGACCTACCTTCTCAAAGAGCTACAGGGACCCCCATATTCAATCATCTGGTAGCATCTTGCGGCTGTGGGAGCAGGTAATATATGAACGTATCCGTATGGTGGGCCCTCAAAATAAATTTTACTGGTGGTCCCTAGGCACCCCAGTCCAACACTGATCCCAATTCTCCCATACACATACACACTCGGCTTAGTCTACTTTCACACTGGCGTTCTGGTTTCCGTTTGTAAGAACCGTTCGGTGATCTCACAAGCGGTCCAAAACGGATCAGTTTTGCCCTTAATGCATTCTGAATAGATAAGGATCCGTTCAGAATGCATCAGTTTGCCTCCGTTCCGCCTCCATTCCGCTCTGGAGGCGGACACCAATACGCTGCTTGCTTGGGGACGGATCCGTTTTCACTGGCACAATAGAAAACTGATCCGTCCCCCACTGACTCAATGGTGTTCAAGACGGATCTGTTTTGGCTATGTTAAAGATAATACAAACGGATCCGTTCTGAACGGATGCATGCGGTTGTATTATCTGAATGGATGCGTTTGTGCAGATCCATGTGTCTTCAACGGAGAGAGAGGAGAAAGCAGCTGCCAGACGCCTCTTATCTCCAAGGAGAACAAAATCAGCAGACTGCAATATTCAAAGCATCTAATCGTTCTCTTCTCCAACATCATCTGTTGGAGAAAGTCAGGAGCTCCACATATTCAAGAGATTGTCAGCAGGCCCTTCTGATATAATGATGGGTATTGGCAGATAATACTCTAAAGTGTATAGGGACCTTAAAGGGAATCTGTCACTGCCATTTTTGACTATTATCTACAGTTGCACCTGAGTAATGCTCCAGATTGATATTTTTGTATTGTCCTACTACCCTCAGTTTCCCTGCTGTCTGCGCTCAAAGCTCCACGAAATGACACAGTCTGAACAGTCCTGACAATGTATTTCAGTGCTGTTCTGAGTGCTGACAGTGGGGGAAGTAGGAATATAAAAAAATTGTGATCTGGACTCCTTATCTGCAGACCCACTCATGTATTACTGTAGATGATGGTCCAAAATCGGGGTGACAGATTCCATTTGAATCAGAATTGTTCATTTCACTTTTTTTTTTTTATAAATGGTGTTGCTGCACTAGAAGGCAAAAAACATTTTATTAATTAGAAATGAACTCTATAAAGTGAGATCATTTACTGTTGTCACCCCTTATGAATCGGTAAGATGCTGTCACGTAACAGCTGCTCCATAAACTATCATAGAGCACAACACAGCAGCTACAATCCATGATGTATAAGAAACACTGGCGTGTCAGGATGGATGATGTAGTGGGCTGTTCACCCTGATACAAGGAATACAGAATCATCTTACATCTCCCAAACATTTCCATGCCATGTATAGCCTGTCAGCTACTATGTATTGCACTTATATAGTGCAGTATAGATATTTGTAAAATGACGGACAGTGCTTGTGCTTCATAGGATCCATGAGGTGACTGATACCGTGTATGCCTTCTCTCCCACAATGTCAGGGAGACACAAAAAAATAGAAAGGTATGAAGAATACTAGTAAACCTAGACTCATCAGTGATGGCATTTATCACTGCTACCTGCACAAAATGTGTGTTCATACACTGCTGTGCAAGCAACAGAGACAAATGTGAATGAAATACGTATATTTTGTGTCATTAAAGATTTCTGTCAATGAAATGGTTATTCTTGAGTTGATGGGCATACAACAATCATATATACCTGGCGCAGCAGACAATGACGATGGTGTCCAGTTCCACCAAATTAAGTATTATAGAGCATGTTGCAATTTTTTAGACTTCTCAAAATGTATTTTATTATACTGAAAAAAAAATCTATTTTTTCAAAGCAGTTCAACAATCTAAACCAATTCATGGACTTCATGCAGTTTTTAGATTGCTTATGTTCGATAAAAAAAAATCAAATGCTTGTGAGTATAATAAATGGCACTTTTTGAAAACTCTAAAAAGATTTGTGCTGCTACTGCACTATGCAGTGATGTGCCGTTCTAGCAAATGTAACCACTGAGATCAGTGACTGGCTGAGGCGATCAGGGGATCAAGCCACTGCCAGTCTGGGAACGGAGCTCTTGAATGGTGAGCTTGAGGACAGATGTGTGATTTTAGTTATTTCATGTAGGCACACATTCACAGAAATGGATTAGTGGGCTCCCAGGCCAGACAACCTCTTTAACCTCTTGGATACCGAAGGTTTTTTTGTTTTTGCATTTTCATTTACGTTCCAGTCTTACCGGTGCCATAACTTTTTTTATTTTTCCATTCACATAGCAATATGCGGCTTGCATGTAGTGGGAAGGGGGGGGGGGAATTCCAAATGGGGTGGAATTGAAAAAAATATATAAATTCCGCCACTGTTTTAAAGGTTTTGTCCCTATGCTATTCCCTATGCAGCAAAACTGACGTGTGATTTTCATTCTCTGTGTCAGTATGATTATAACGATTGCACATATGTATTGTTTTTTTGTGTTTTATTACTGAAAAAATAATAAAAACTTTGAATTTTTTTTTTTTACATCGCCATAGTCTGACCTGCATAACTTTTTTATAATTATGTCTATTGAGCTGTGTGGGGGCTTATATTTGAGGGGTGATCTGTAGTTTGTACTGATGCAATTTTGGAGTGTGTGTGACTTTTTGATCACATTTTATTCAATTCTTTTGGGTAAGAGAAGCGATGAAAAAAAATCGGCCATTTTTATTTCTTTTCTAATACGCAATTTGCCATATGGGATAAATATTTTAATATTTTATTAGTACAGGTGTTTTTGGAAGAGAGAATGCCCATGATGTTTATATTTTGAATTGTTTATGTATTTATTATTCTAGGAAAAGGGGAGTGATTAAAATTTTTATATTTTTTAACATTTTTTTACTTTTTTAAACCCTCTCTAGGAGGCTAAAATATGCAGTACTCATATTTCTTACAGCATATACTGTGTTTACATAGAACTACAATATAAGCTAAATTTGGTAATATCCAATGTTGGCCTGCCAACTGCTCTAATTATCTGTGTCTCTTCAGAGAGACTCGGCGTCTTAGAATAAAAGACAGGCTTACCACGTGCTTCTGGGTTTTTCGCTACTTAGATGCCATGGTTGCGTTTGACCACGGCACCTAAAGGGTTAAATGCCAGTGATTGCCACAGACATGATCCACGGTCCTCTGGTGTTTGAAACAGCAGAGACCCCCCGGTTTTGGCACCCGCTGCACGTATGAGCGGACGCCATATTTAAAGATCCTTCCAGCGCAGTACATGTATTGTGCTTGGATCCTAAGGGTTAAAGAGGACCTTTCACCATAATAAAACCTCTAAACTAACTATACAGACGCGTAGAGCGGCGCCCAGGGATCCCCCTGCACTTACTGTTATCCCCGGGCGCCGCTCCGTTCTCCGGTTATAGCCTCCGGTATCTTTATAGTTAGGCTCCACCCAGAGGAACCTGCCGGCGTCTCATTCTTCCATGCTGTAGCGCTGGCCAATCGCTGCGCCCAGCTCATAGCCTGAGAGAAAAAAAAACCTCTCAGGCTATGAGCTGAGCGCTGCGATTGGCCAGCGCTACAGCATAGGAGAAAGAGACGGCGTCAGGTTCCCCTGGGTGGAGCCTAACTATGAAGATACCGGAGGCTATAAGCGGAGAACGGAGCGGCGCCCGGGGATAACACTAAGTGCAGGGAGATCCCTGGGCGCCGCTCTACGCGTCTGTATAGTTAGTTTAGAGGTTTTATTATGGTGAAAGGTCCTCTTTAAAGTGTCAGGACAGTGATATTCAAAAAAATATATCCAGAAAACCATCCACCTATTTATCGCAAAAAAAATTAAAATACAAAAAAATGCATAAAATAGTCACCATTAGGAATATGTGCTAAAATGTTTTATTGGAATTGTCCCTTTCATGGTTGTTGGTTATTTTTAAGCAGAAGTGAAGTGAGAATTGCCTGGCCATCTTGTATTGTAATACCACTGGAGCATGATAAGTTGTATAAAACGGTTATTATGAATTTTTCTGGGGCTACAGAATCGAATGTGTATTTGCTGAAAATATAAAACCAAAAAATGTAAAAGTAAATAAAACGGTACAGTTTACTGAAAAAAAATCTGCTTCCCCTGCTCTTCCAATCTGAAAAAGAAATGACATTTCAGACAATCCAACAGTAGAGGCTGTAGGCAAAAATACATTCCAGTAGTCAAAATTTCAGAGGTAATAATGCAATTCTAAATAATAGTGATCTTCATCACTGTACAACAATGAAGCTACACATTTGCGGTTCATTATTAATCTTTTTGTCTATAATTTGCTTTTCTTTTCAATTAAGTGAAGGAAATCTTGACACCTTGAGTGACAACTGTCAAGTGTATGCCTAGTGATCTTATAGCTTATTGTTAGGATACATGTCACAGTGAATACCAGGCGACAGCAGCCCTGAACACGGTAACAGTGGGCTTCTTGTTTCACCGGTTAACTATTAACGTTTTGCAGATCTCTCCAGCATTCGACAGAAGAAAATCGAAAATCGACGTAAATGAGCAGTGTCAACAGTTCTGGAAGAAGTTTACTTTATTAACAAAAGACCCTTATGAGGCACTAGCGGGAGGAATAGGGAAAAATGAGTTTCCACAATATGCGGCTTCTCCTATCGAGACTTGTTATCAAGCAGTGAGGAAGAGTGCCTCAAATCTGCATTAAAATACATTTCATTTCATTCACTCATTTGCATTAATTTCTCCTATTATCACTGCAAATGGCTGAATGTCTCTCCACACAATGCAAGGGCCTGTAACAAGCATCCACGGCTGCACCAGATGCCAATTTACTCCAGCGAGTCCTTTTCATTCTGTTTGCCGATTCTGACAACTGGAGTTTCCCTCGTAGTCTAAGGGACTTTTCAATTGGATTTGCTCTTAGTGACAAAATTGTTGCTCTGCAGAAAGGAGGGGGCTCTTTGACTGAGCGTCTATCACACAGCCATGGGAAAGCGAGAGGAGAATAATTCTCAGTGGCTTGTGATATCCACTATTTGTTCAGCATTAGGCCCACTTATCTTCACAAGAAAAAGCAACATGTAGAGGGAAAGTGACAGGCAGATATACACTCACTTGCTCGTTTGTTCTTGCTGAGCTGTGTATTCAAACATGGGGCCCCGTTCAGCTGAAAGCACCAGATCAGCTACACTCAATTATCACAGTTAATCCTTATAGCTCTATAAAGTAAATATTTCATTAAAATTTCAAATAAACAGTCACTGATTCTAATGAAGCAAGAACTCGGAAAGTGTCAGTATCTCAGATCTTGCTTCCAGGCATGCACTGAAAGGTTCTGCAAGTAAGCAACTATCTCAGCAGTCTTTTCATTCAAGCAGAGATGTTTCTGGCTGGCTGGTGTGTTAAACTCACAGTTACAAAAACTGACTAGCAATAACTTCAGAAGAAAATCATGTTAAAACACTGACTAATGTAAACTGGGCTTTGCAGACCTTCGATAGGTACCATCTACAACAATAAGGTAGGTGGCACATGTCAAAGTAAAATCCATGCAAATACCTAGATCTAAAGGCTCTCATACACATTAGTGTATTGTCAGCCGAATCCATCGAGAACGATGGGTCTAAGGTATATGGAGAGTTCCCAACTCTCCCCTGACAGATGATGTCGGAGAAGAGAAGGATCGGGTGAAGTGAACGTTTTTGCCCAAACCTTTTGTTCTGCTAGGGCATAAGTCACTACCAGAAGTGTCTAACAGTAGCTCTCCCCTCTCTTCCTGTTGACAACAGATACACAAGAAGTTGGAGAGGAGTCGCGAAAGATAGCTGTCGGCCAAACGATCGTTCAGCCAACAGCTACTGAATGTGTGTGGCTAGCTTAAGGTTTTCCAGAAGAATTTTGCCTGGAGCATCACACTGCCTCCATGGGCATATTTTCTTGCCATAGTGCCATCACCAGGTAAGTAATGCACCCACAACCAGCTGTCCACATGATATACATCAAAACATGATTCATCAGTCCAAGCCATCTTCTTCCATTGCTCCAGTTTTAATGTAAGCATGGCCACTGAAGGCACTTTCAGTGGTAGGCAGGGGCAGCATAGGTATTGTGACTGTCTGCAGTTATACACCCATATACGCTTCAAGTTGAGAAGGACTGTGTGTTCTGACACCTTCTATCATGGCCTGCTTTAACATTTTCAGCAATTTTTACTCTAGCTCTTCTGTGTGCTCAAGCTTTGACTTCCTACAATCAATCAACTTTGGACGCCTATGACCCTGTAACTGGATGTCCTTCCATCCTGGGAACACCCCACAAGACCCTTCTTTTTGGAGATGCCCTGAGCAGGTTGTCTAGTCATCACAATGACAAAGTAAAATATCTAAAACACATTACGTGTAGCATGAACCTGAGAAGTATTAGTGACATACTGTACTGTCATCCAGCAAACAGCTTTACATATGTATGCATGTTTTATCATGGGACAGACTATCTTTGGGTATGATCTCAAAGTCTCAAAAAAACGTTATGCTATTGTGTGTAAAGAATTTCAAATGATGAAGCTGTGTTGTAATAGGAAACTTCACAAGATATTCACATAACTGTTGAAATTAGGAAATATGAATGTATTTCATTTAATGCTTGTGAATAGTTGTAATTCCAAACAGTTCACACACATCATTATTGCCATGTAATGCTATACCAATAGATCTACACAACAGATGGAACTGATGACTCTTATTATACATGTAGAAAATATTACAGGCACAGCATATAACAATCTAATAAAATAATACTCCAATGTAAATACATTAACAGACCTCTACTAAGGATATGTATCTAGACTTCGTTGCACTTTATTTATACTGGTGTACAAGAGCAACATATGAAAGTCGCAGTGGAGGTCATTTATCAAAAAACAACTTTTTACACCGGTCTTTGAAGTTCCAGAGCAACTGTATTTGTTCTCGAACACAATTCACCAGTCATTCAACTGGCTTTTTCAAATAGAATGGCTTGTACGAGAAATCCCCCGCGTTAAATACTGATGTTTCAGTCATGGACGTAAGGTGTTGATTGCATTTGTATAACTGAAGCTATTAGGTGTAGTTAAACTGCCTCTGGAGAGGTGTTAGAGCGGCATTGTAAGAGGCAGATAATACATGTCGCAACCCTCCACCTCTATTCAAGCTTGGTTTCTCCAACTTAACATAATAGTTGCTCTGACTTATTATTACTGATATATCATGACCTGGATGAATAAGGACCTTCACAGACATATGTTTGATTCATGTGGCCATTGGTTGCCATGGGCGTAGGTTTGGCACATGCGGCCAGCCGTACTGTAGGGTGGTACCCTAAGAGCCCTTGATCAGTTTTTAAGCAAATAAAGAAGTTGTCCCATGCTTAAATATTACGGGGACCATTTACTATCCAGAAATACGCCTATATTAGGTGTATTTATGGCGCAGATTGAGGCGACTTTTCCCCACTCATTCCAGGTCCCATTCATAATTTTCTACGCCTGTTTTAGGCATACAAAATGGTATAAATGTAAGCCAGCAAGGAAGTTTGCTTACATTTTGACTGGAACTGGGTACACCAAAGTTAGGGTCCATTCACAGGTCCACAAATGGGTCCGCATCCGGACCCATTCATTCTCTATGGGGACGGAATGAATGCGGACAGCAAACCGTGTGCTGTCTGCATCCGCATTTGCGGAGCGCGGCCCCGATCTTCCAGTCCGCAGCACCGCAAAAGATAGAACATGTCCTATTCTTGTCCGCAGCTGCGGTCAAGAATAGGCATTTCTATAGGGGGTGCCGGCCGGGTGTGTTGCGGATCCGCAACACACCACGGACGTGTGAATGGAGCCTTATGTAGAGGCCGGAGCTACTTCATAACTTCGGCGGATCCACCGCCAGCTATAGGGGTTATTAAGACCGGCACCTAAAATGCTGGTCTTAATAAGTGACAACCTACATTTTTCTGTTAGATCACATAAAACAAATGATGTTTAATTTGTATACTTTTAAAGGAATCTGTCACCATAAAAATGGCCATGTTGGTAGCTCAAGAGACCCTGATTCCAAAAGCGTAATAATTATATCTGAACTCACTTTCACTCATCCGCAGTAATCCCACATTGTCCCATGCTTTGTATGCTAATAAAACGTCTACTATACAGTCTGAACTTAGGAGTTTGGGGGAACCATTGCTGTCTTACTGCGGGTGAGTGAAAGTGAGTTTAGAAATGATAATTATATAATTGGAATCTGTGTCTCTTCAGCTATCCACACATTATTGTCGTTCTGCGACATTTTTCATGGTAACAGACTCCCTTTAGAAAAACAATCCTGTGCCTATCTATTGCTGTGGCATACTTGTCGTGGCGCCCCCTTTAATTCTTCTGATTCTCTCTCAGAACACCCTCTGAATGTTAAAAAGTAAGCTGCTTCTTACACTTTGATTCTTATTATTTGTCCTTCAGCATAGCAGAATTACCTCTCTGCCCATGTACAAGAGGATTCTGGCAGTGGAACTGAGCATGTGTGACCACCGGCGTGAAAGACACACCGGGAAGACATTCTGAAATGGAATCAAAAGATCACCACAAGAGCCACAAATGTGTCACAATAAAATCTAGGCAGAAGATCATTTTTCAAAAGATTTCAATTGAAAATGTTCTGCATGATTTAATAAAAAAGTTATATCCATTGTAGGAAACCCCTTTAAAGGGAACCTATCACCTGAAAATGCATATTAAACCGCCAGCAGTACCTTATTGCAGCCTGTAGTATGATTATAAAGGTGTCTGTGTCTTTTCTGTACAATGCGCGAAAAGTCTATTATTCAACTGGGTGCGCTGTGTAAACGATAGTCTTGAAGTCAAGGGGGCAGCGGCTTTCTCGCCTGAAGTCAAGGGTGCCCCGCCTCCTTTCTGGCCCCTTAGCGCTTCACCACTGGACGCTTAAACGCAGTCTTGCGCGTGCGCTGTGTCCCTGCAGTGCCGCACTGTTCCACTCTGCTGTGAGGTAGGCTCAATGATAAGGCACTCGCACATGAGAGCCTGCGCATGCGCAAGACTACTCTCAAGCGCCCAGCAGTGAAGGAATTGGACATCCTATCAATCAAATACTAAGGGGTGGGCAAGGGGACGGGGCATGCTTGACTTCAGGCGAGAAAGGCGCCGCCCCCTTGACTTCAAGACTATCGTTTACATAGCGCGGCCAGTTGAATAAAAGTCTTTTTTCAGACTTTTGGCGCATTGTACAGAAAAGACACAGACACCTTTATAATCATGCTACAGGCTGCAATAAGGTACTGCTGGCGGTTTAATATGCATTTTCTAGGTGACAGGTTCCCTTTAAAGACATAATCCATGTACCACCATGCTAGATATCAAAAGAATGTAGTGTGTAGTAAAAGGCATTCATTTAAAGTTAGAATGCATGTAACATAAAAAGTGATTCCCCCTACACCAGTTTTCTGGAATTAAAAAAAAACTGTGTTTGAGACACGCCAATGTGACTAAATTTGGTCGCAATTGGCATTGTTACACCACTATCACCCCTTTTCAAAAAAAGAGCGTTGTGAGAGTGGGCACAAATGATGACTGAAATCTATACCACCTCATCATAAATTCATTGTATTTTTGGTGGTACAGAGGATATCCAGACTGATGTGGCATACACTGATCATAGATCAGGGTAATAATATCTGCAATCTGCTTTTGCTTAAACGGCCACTTACATCAAATATTTTTTGTCTCATATTATCAACCTATATGTGAGTATTCTATATATTTTGTAATATAAAAATGGGTGGATGGTTTTCTGGATATAAATTTTGAAGTCGCTCCATGTATTCTACTTCCTGCCCTAGTTCTTTAACTTCCTCCGCTGACTTGACTGTTAGCACTGCAAACAGTCTCATAACTTTTTCAGTTAGACCATTCACTGTGACCAGAGAGAAGAGCCCCCCTGTGGTGACTCAATTACAGCACCACGCATTACACTAATCAATGCGGCACTCTTCTGTGGACATCTTTATCTAGGCCGACCATGAGAACAATTTTACAGCTCCAAATGCTGAAATTCCAGTGCTGCACACAAAAGAAAGGGTTAAAAGTAAGGTTGTGATACATGGATAGACAAACCAACACATAGATAGACAGACAGAAAGATAGATTGTTAGATAGACAGAAAGATAGATAATGATAAATAGATTCATAGATAGATATTAAACAGATAGATATGAGATAGATAGATAGATAGATAGATAGATAGATAGATAGATAGATATGAGATAGATAGATAGATAGATAGATATGAGATAGATAGATATGAGATAGATAGATAGATAGATAGATAGATAGATAGATAGATAGATAGGAGATAGATAGATTGAGATAGATAGATAGATAGATAGATAGATAGATAGATAGATAGATAGATAGATAGATAGGAGATAGATAGATAGATAGATAGATAGATAGATAGATAGATAGATAATAGATAGATAGATATGAGATAGATAGATAGATAGATAGATAGATAGATAGATAGATAGGAGATAGATAGATAGATAGATAGATAGGAGATAGATAGATAGATAGATAGATAGATAGATAGATAGATAGATAGATAGATAAATAGATAGATATGAGCTAGAGAGATAGATAGATATTAGATAGGTAGTACATAGATAGATAGATAGATAGATAGATATACACTCACCTAAAGAATTATTAGGAACACCATACTAATGCGGTGTTGGACCCCCTTTTGCCTTCAGAACTGCCTTAATTCTACGTGGCATTGATTCAACAAGGTGCTGATTGCATTCTTTAGAAATGTTGGCCCATATTGATAGGATAGCATCTTGCAGTTGATGGAGATTTGAGGGATGCACATCCAGGGCACGAAGCTCCCGTTCCACCACATCCCAAAGATGCTCTATTGGGTTGAGATCTGGTGATTGTTGGGGCCATTTTAGTACAGTGAACTCATTGTCATGTTCAAGAAACCAATTTGAAATGATTCGAGCTTTGTGACATGGTGCATTATCCTACTGGAAGTAGCCATCAGAGGATGTATACATGTTCTCATTCTGTTTACGCCAAATTCGGACTCTACCATTTGAATGTCTCAACAGAAATCGAGACTCATCAGACCAGGCAACATTTTTCCAGTCATCAACAGTCCAATTTTGGTGAGCTTGTGCAAATTGTAGCCTCTTTTTCCTATTTGTAGTGGAGATAAGTGGTACCCGGTGGGGTCTTCTGCTGTTGTAGCCCATCCGCCTCAAGGTTGTGCGTGTTGTGGCTTCACAAATGCTTTGCTGCATACCTCGGTTGTAACGAGTGGTTATTTCAGTCAACGTTGCTCTTCTATCAGCTTGAATCAGTTGGCCCATTCTCCTCTGACCTCTAGCATCCACAAGGCATTTTTACCCACAGGACTGCCGCATACTGGATGTTTTTCCCTTTTCACACCATTCTTTGTAAACCCTAGAAATGGTTGTGTGTGAAAATCCCAGTAACTGAGCAGATTGTGAAATACTCAGACCAGCCCGTCTGGCACCAACAACCATGCCACGCTCAAAATTGCTTAAATCACCTTTCTTTCCCATTCTGACATTCAGTTTGGAGTTTAGGAGATTGTCTTGACCAGGACCACACCCCTAAATGCATTGAAGCAACTGCCATGTGAATGGTTGACTAGATAATTGCATTAATGAGAAATAGAACAGGTGTTCCTAATAATTCTTTAGGTGAGTGTATATAGATAGATAGATAGATATGAGATAGATAATAGAAAGATAGATAGATAGATATTAGATAGATAGATAGATAGATAGATAGATAACTGAATGGATGGATGAACAGATAGACAAGCAGATAGATAAATTAGACAGATAGTAAGATAGATGATAGAAAGAGAGGTATGAAAGATAGATGCTTCAATTTAAAAATAAAATCCTTCCTGCCACGAGTGCCTTGGTAAGTAGAAGACTATGTTTTGCACGATAATTCAGAAGATCAAACATCACAACTGTACGATCGCCTGTTCATGAGAAAATCAACAGTTGTAAACAATAATGTTACAGTTCAAACAATATTCCCTTAAGACTGCAAATTTATTATAGCACTCAGCTCTAAGACAAAAGATCTAGTATAGGAAAAATAGTTTTTTTTCCCTTTTTTTCCTTAGCAAAAAGCAGGGCTGTTATTTATGGCTCAGATGAGAAGAATGAGTTTAGGGAATTTATCAGAGATGAAGGTATGAAATGTTTTAGCTTGTTCTTTTCTTTCTAATCCATAAACCATTTTCTCAGCCACCCAAGTGAATTCTAATGGAACTCAAGTGATGAAATAATATTTTTCTAGCCCTTTAACACTTTATTTACTGCTTGCATTTGACACTATAAACCTGAGCAGAAAATGAGATGTAATAGGCACACTTTTTGCCACTAGATGCATGGCTTGTATTATGTATATATATTCCTGCAGTCCTCTATATCTCCGCACCCTGTAATATAGTCATTTACATTGTGCATAGCAGCAATGAGGTGGATTTTGTGCCATCCTAAGTCAAAGCCGTTGGCCGTCAGCATCGCTTATTACTACGTCATTTAGCACGGAGTAAACTTGTCCTCGAGTGTGGTGGGACAATTAAAGGGATAAAACCTGATGACAAATTCCATTCACTTTGAGATGGAAAAGGAGTTAACCATTTTTGGAAAAGGAGGGTTTAGAATCGTGCTCATTAGAAAAAATAAATAAATGACTTTAAACTGATTAAAAATGAGGTCCACAATACCCCTCGGAGGTCCCGCTCTCACATAAGGTTGTAACGCCCTTTACAGAATAGAGTCCAATGAATGAAGATGGAGGCAGCATGTCCGGTACAAAAAATCCCTTTATTGGGAGCCGCTTAGGTGAACAAACGTGCAAAGGGTTGTTACGTTTCGGCTAACACATAGCCTTTATCAAACACCATGTGTGCTCTAAAAGATCCTGTTTAAAAAACATAAAGCACACCCACTTTTGATTCACCTAAGCGGCTCCCAATAAAGGGATTTTTTGTACCGGACATGCTGCCTCTTCATTCATTGGACTGTACATTCAGGAGCCCTGATGGATTTAGGACTCCAGGCAGGCTGTTGCATTCCAGATGACCACAAGTTCTGGTGAGTGCGATTCCACAACACTTTCTTTGCATCTTTACAGAATAGATAGAGCAGTAAATCATGTGACCCTGTTGAGATGGGGGTCATGTGACAAGGTCACATGACTTCTTCACAGACTACACGATATGGAGAATTTTGTAAAAGAACAAGCCCACCAAAAAGGAGCGTAGCTAAAGGCTCATGTGCCCTGGTGCAAGAGTTCAGCTTGGGCCCCCCTACCCTCAGTGCTTTGTGGCTAGGGGCAGGAAAGCACATAGCCTTCGTGCTGCCTGAGGCAAAAATTGAAACGGCACCCTCCCCCCTTAAATGCCAATTTCTTGACCTAACACCTTCCTGACAGTAACTTGACCTGCATGCACTTTCTCTAATACCGGTGTCTTCTTATGTGGCACAAGGGTCTTTGGGCCCCCTCAGGCTCCTAGGCCCGTAGCGACTGCTACCTCTGCACACCCTATAGCTATGCTCCTGTGTCACCAGGAAATCAGGGCACCCGGGGAAACTATAAGCTATAGAAACCTAAAAACCCCAATCATCAGGTAATAGTCACATTAGAGATCTGCTTTAATAGCAGCTTAAAAATTAAAGCGCTCAAATGTGCACAAATGTGCCGTTGGTAAAGAATCAAATGCAGAAAAGGAGAAACCACAATATATAATTGATCACCGCTGAAAAGCAGAAAGAACTTCGAGCTACAAATCTTTGAAGGCTCAGACACCCAAAACGGCATGGCAGTTGACAGCTATGTAAAATAAAGTACATGCATATTTCATAATTTCATCATTTAAGTAAACGGAATGTAATGGAATTATGAAGTTTCCTATTGCAAAACAATTTCCTCACTTGACATGCTGTGATACAGACGTTACACACAATACAATCACATTGTGGGAGAAGGAAGCCATTGCCTGCTTTAGCTCAATACGGTGGCTAATGGGAATGGCTGTCTGCTAGGATTAGTGCTGTGGCCTATGCCGCCTGACACCCTAACACTAAAGGGACATGACGCTCACACTGCATGTGTGTACACAGGTATATGTATATATCTTACCATTAACTCATACAGTACTATAACATGTCAGGAGGCATTACTAGGGTCCGCAGGGTCATCGCTCATCAAGTATACTATATACAGCACAGGATAACCTTTGGTAACCTATAGGAATATGTTCATTTGCTTAAAATGTGCTAAAAGTCCATAAACTCTTCTTGTGCTTATACCTACACAGCTCGTAAACTTAGGGTCATCCCCTATAATGACCCCCCCAATGCCCGGGGCCCCTCATATACATTTTACTTACCTCCTCCCAGGCACCCGCATCGCTTCGTATTCCTGCACGGCCGCCACTGCATCTCTCCGTTGCGCGGATCAAAACATCTGGCGACAGGGGCAGCAGCCAATAGCAGGCCGCGACAGGGACTGGCCTCCCTAGCATCGTGGACGACGCTAGGGAGGCTCGTCCCCATCGCGGCCTGCGATTGGCTGCTCACCGGAACCCGCAAAACATCTGGTGACAGGGTGAGCAGGTAAGTAAAATGGATTTGAGGGGCACGGGCATTAATGGTCTTTATAGGGGTTGGATAACTCCTTTAAAGGGAGTCACCAGCGACCTGAAAGAATTTATTAGGATTAACATTATACTGAATACAGTGTGTAATAGTGTGCATATTCTATGAAGATGTGTCTCCGATTTTCCCCAGGATGTAGAACGTGAAAGCCACTGTTTCTAAGGTGCAACACTAGTAATATTTGGGAACAGCCATTCAAGCAATTTTGAAATATAACTGGACTAGAGTTACATCCAATGTAATGGTTTATTTCTGGCATCATATGTGCTTTGTTACCCCAGATAGAGGAGGAGACTCTTTTCCGTACTGTCCTCCAGCATTTGGGATTTATTTCCTTTCCCCTTTAAAAAGAAATTGACATGAAACCAGTGAATTGCATGTTGTGAACCTGGCTGCAAAGAGAACAGCCGAACTTGTGGATGAAAATCTGCTTTTTGTATTGTTGGCTTTAACCAGACACGGCACGCGCAGCGAGCGAACACCTAATAAATGTCTTCATTTAAATAGGGCGATCCACTTGGAAAGTACAATGACAATTTCAAATCAAAACTGACTAATTCTAGTTATTCTCAGAACCAGGTCACAGCTGAATCTTCCTTCCCAAGTCTTTACAAATTAATTAGGACAGAGGTTTAATCAGCGAAGCATAAAAGATGCTCTGTTACAACACATGTGATTAGAAGGAATGCTTAAGGGTTACTATCAGAAACAAATAAACAATTAATATCTATCATATCCCCTCCAGTGAGTTACTGCCGCAACAGCTCCAACCTTCCCCAGTCACATTCCGTTACCCACTAGAAAATTAGATGTGCCAACATCACATACTGTATGTATCCCTGCCCTGCTTTCAAGACTGAAAACATAATATACATTACAACTATCTATTAATCTCATATCTATCTTATTCTATCTATCTATCTATCTATCTATCTATCTATCTATTATCTATCTTATTCTATCTATCTATCATATATCTATTAATCTCATATCTATCTATCTAATTCTATCTATCTATTATTTATCTATCTATCTATTAATCTCATATCTATCTATCTATCTCATATCTGTCTAGCTATCTGTTATCGGTCTATCCATCTAACTTATTCTATCCATCTATCTATCTATCTATCTATCTATCTATCTATCTATTAATCTCATATCTATCTATCTATCTATCTATCTATCTATTATCTATTAATCTCATATCTATCTATCTATTATCTATCTATCTATCTATTATCTCTATCTATCTATCTATTAATCTCATATCTATCTTATTCTATCTATCTATTATCTATCTATCTATCTATCTATCTATCATATATCTATTAATCTCATATCTATCTATCTAATTCTATCTATCTATTATTTATCTATCTATCTATTAATCTCATATCTATCTTATTCTATCTATCTATCTATCTATTAATCTCATATCTATCTATCTATCTATCTGTTATCGGTCTATCCATCTAACTTATTCTATCCATCTATCTATCTATCTATCTATTAATCTCATATCTATCTATCTATCTATCTATCTATCTATTATCTATTAATCTCATATCTATCTATCTATCTTATTCTATCTATCTATCTATCTATCTATCTATTAATCTCATATCTATCTATCTATCTATCTATCTATCTATCTATCTATCTATCTATCTATTATCTATTAATCTCATATCTATCTATCTATTATCTATCTATCTATCTATTATCTATCTATCTATCTATCTATCTATCTATTAATCTCATATCTATCTTATTCTATCTATCTATCTATCTATCTATCTATCTATCTATTAATCTCATATCTATCTATCTATCTATCTATCTATCTATCTCATATCTGTCTAGCTATCTGTTATCGGTCTATCCATCTAACTTATTCTATCCGTCTATCTATCTATCTATCTATCTATCTATCTATCTATCTATTAATCTCATATCTATCTATCTATCTATTATCTATTAATCTCATATCTATCTATCTATCTTATTCTATCTATCTATCTATTAATCTCATATCTATCTATCTATCTATCTATCTCATATCTGTCTAGCTATCTGTTATCGGTCTATCCATCTAACTTATTCTATCCGTCTATCTATCTATCTATCTATCTATTTATCTCATTTCTATCTAAGCTATGTTTTCTACATTGTTCTGGGATGAGTTGTTGTCACACCATAAAAGAGTTTCTCCCAGGTCGGCCTCTCCAGGAAGAATTCATCATTGTTCTGAGTAGTCCCAATAAAGAAATAATGGATCTCACTGGTATTATTGACTTGTGAAGACTCTGAAACCTCTAGCAGATGATATATTTCAACAACTTTAGACTCTTTGATCTTCCTTGGGTGATCCTTTGATCATGGCATAGGTTTCTTGTAGTCATTCCTATGCTAAAGATCACTACATAAAGCGAGGTTTAGTTTCAACAGAGATGGAAGACTGATATGAAGTAACAGGAATTGTTGGTTCCAGTTCTTGCCTCTAAGTGTGGTACAACCAGTAACGGAGAATAGTGAAGTATAGTTACTATTTCAAATATGATGGTTATCGCACAACTTTGCTGTAAGGCCCTTTTACATGGGCTAATCATTGACAGAATGAACCTTCCCATCCACTGCTTCATGTGAATATACCTGGTGATTAGCAACAAACGAGCTGATCGTGTCTTTTAATATTGGCGTAAAATAATCGTTTGTTGCCGGGGATGTGCTGCCCACAAGTGCAAACTGTATTTGGATGAGCAATCATCCCCATACAGTACAAATTGCCTCATGTCTGATGGACATGGTACTGTATATCATCGATCGGCGCTCGTCATGCCAAGCAAATCTGCCTCTGTCAAAATACCTTTAACTAATTGCAGTATTGAGTTCACCTCAGTTTCCTTTATCTACTGTAAATTTACATTTTGTAAAGACATGAAAGAGTCATTGTAATGAATAATGAGACATCTGGACAGTACTTTTTCACAGCAATGCATAGTGTTGCTGAAAGCCGCATGGTGATCTTATGCCGCAGTAGTTATGATTTTCGGAGATGAAAAAATAAAAGCTCCAATATTAAAAGAGTATATGGATATGCCATCACTCAGTGGGGGTCCGACCCTTCTGGTTCTTCACTGATTTTCCCTGTACCGCAGCGTCCCAGCCACCTGCTATGCCACAGCTGTGCAAGGAAAACGTAGAAAGGGATGCAGCAATCCATCCCCTTCATTCTCAGAATCAGAGGAGGTCCCAGAAGGTCTGAGCACGCGGCGATCAAGAAGATGGCATATCCTAGCCCTAACTTCAAATGGAATGTGTCACCTATCATTTTCTCTGCCACTTACAGGGGTTGGCTCATCTCAGACATTGATGACATATTGCTAGGATTTCCCATCAACGTCAGATAGGTGCAGCTTCTGTCTCCAGGACATGTCCTCCGAAGTAAAGAAGAGCACACCAGGCATACATCCCCTTCTCTCTATTCAATGTTATGGGAGATTTGGAGTGGGCGAGGATATTAGGATGGAAAATGAAAAATAACCATTCAAATTCTTTAATAATATGCTGAATATAAAACCTTGATTTAGGCTACCTTCACACTTGTGGCAGGACAGTTCCGACAGGCTGTTCACCATGTCGGATCCGTCCTGCGGCTATTTCGCCGTGCCGCCGCTCCGTCAATTATAGTCAATAGGGACGGGGGCGGAGCTCCGGCGCAGCACGGCGGTGCACGGCTAAAGGCCACCAGACTAAAATTACTGCATGTCAGGCTTTTTAGTCCGGCGGCTTTCGCCGTGCACCGCCGTGCTGCGCCGGAGCTCCGCCCCCGTCCCCATTATAGTCAATGGAGACGGAGCGGCGGTCCGGCGGCACGGCGAAATAGCCGCAGGACGGATCCGACATGGTGAACAGCCTGTCGGATCTGTCCTGCCGCAAGTGTGAAAGTAGCCTTAAACAATAGGTCATTTTCTGATGAAACATTCCCTTAAAGGAGTGCTCTCACTTCAGCCAATAGCATTTTTCATGTGAATAAAGTTAATACAAGGCAGTTACTAATGGATTGTGATTGTCCATATTGCCTGATTCATTTGTCCATCGCATTATACAGTGCTTGTATCCAGTGGTTTACGACCACCCTGCAATCCAGCAGCGGTGGTTGTGCTTGCCCATTATAGGAAGAAAGCGCCGGCCTATGCGCCCTTGCGTTTTCTCACCAGAGAGGCTGGCACTTATTGTATACCTCAGTGCTGCGCTAACGTACAAGGTAATACTGGGCATTTACCAGACACCAGGGAGAAGAGCCCCTGATTATATGGGAATACAAGCAGAGAACATCGGCTTCTTTATGCAGATGAGAACCAAGATTCCTCCAGCAGTTTCTATCCTTACGAGAGCATGAGAAGTGTCAGAGCAAGCTTGAATGAGAGCAAATGGAACATGAATGTCGTACTATCATCCCATGACAATGAGACAAGGTGTACACATACAGGCTATTAGCTTATGTTCTGGGCTTTCCACATCTATTATATATACCCTGAGCGCCTTAAGGTAGCATAGCATCATTGTCAACTTCTGAACGAGACAATGTGGGAGGTTTAAAGGATAAGTGTCTGACACCTACTTGGAGATGATGCATTGCTCCAATGTCTTCAAGCGCATCTTTTAATCTACACAAGTCACCCCCAATGTGGGTACAGATTTGTGGAGACTGTCGGTGCAGCAGAGATGAGTTGTGTTTGTCATTTATTTTTTTGGGACCAGTGCACTTGTTTTGAAGAACGGCAGAAATACCTGCAAATCTAATTCAGATAAATGGGCAGAAATTTCTTCAACAAATCTGACAATTGCAAATATACCTTTAAAGGGGTTGTGCAAGAATGGAGAGGGTGCATTGCCTGCCCCCCCCCGGTACCTTCTCCTTCCGGTCTGCAATGCACTGATGGGCCCTGAAAATATTCGTATTCGGTTTCACATGGCTTCAGCCAATTTCTGGACAGTGATTGGTTGCAGCCATGTCAAACCAGATGTTTTCAGCGAGGGAGAAGGTAAGCTTTTACAGGTCTACCCAAGTGTGCGTTTGTATGTGGGGGTGGGGGGTTGTAAAAAAATAAAAATAAAATTTTGCGCAACCCCTTTAAGGCAATTTTTTTTATACAGGAACATGAGGCAATCGGAATAAGATCCATCTGAACACTCCATTTATATTCTTTCTTTTCAACCATAGAAGATGACCAGGTTATTAAATGCATGTTCCGTATTCATTTTGCTGTTTTATTTTGCTGCCTACCATGGTCTGTCATCAGTTACGCTCACACAGACTGGAGTCAGGCGAGACAGGCAATCATCATTCCACTTTCACTAAAACATGTCACCACTAGGGGCAGTCTTCATTCTTGGCAGAACAAGAGCTGCAATGGGTCATTGCCATGAACACATTTCTACAAATTCTGCTTATTGCTCATGACAACCTATTTCGATCCGATTACTGACATTCATAGGAAATTAAAGTGAAATAACATCCTCCTTATTCCTTTCCACGAAATACGCAATTATGCGTGAGCCTAGAAAAAAGGAAAAAAGCCAACGCGCTGATTGTGGTTAGTCTGCCCGCATGTAGGCTTCTTTACCAACTCTGGTTTATTGCCGCTGCTCCCTCGCCCTGATATGTGTGAACGCTTGTCTTGTAGTGGAGAGAAACAAACATTGCCGTCTGAGCAATTCTTATTGCCTAATTAAACGCAAGGAAGCACAGAGAAATAATTCTTAATAGAAATCGAGAGGATCCTGGAGCAACAAAGTCACATCTTACTCGCAGCATTTTCACTGTGTGTTTTTCCCATTTTTTTAAGTTTAACCTCTGTGGATCAATGTGCTTCCTTAAAAGACTTTAATAAATTAAAGTGCAGAGAGCTTTTTTCACCAGGCAGAAAAAGCTGATGAGACAGGTTTAGTTTAATCTCAGGCAATAGAAGTCATTAACCATTCTCTCAGGGATTAAAATATAGCTTGCCCTTTTCTTCTCTCACTTATCATTAGCATCACTTTAATCTCCCAGCGTTTCACACTGCTATTTTAATCATTACTTACTGCCTTTTGACAAGTGCAGAACATGCTTTTTCTCATTGAGGCAATATCCTGGTTTTAGCTGACAAATGTAGGACATAATGTAAAAATATCAAAGTGACATCTCTTAAACACACCTTCATCATAAAAAAATCTCCAAAGTTACAATATTCCTTTGTTTAACCTATCCATCGAATTATCATTTGAAAGATACAAAGTTTAAAGTTAAAGTTTTTTTCTTCCACCCCCTGATAATATTACTCTCTCAAGGGTATCGAGATGAAAATGTCCCCAGTGTGCTTTGGCTGGACTAAGTTTTCATATGAACGTTTCAGTTGCTGAACTTGCATATTGTCCATCAAAATAACCATCATGCCATGTAGTTCGACGGCATCAGGTTGCCCCAGTAGATGATGATATTCTACAACCACTGAGGATATCTGTCACCCTGCATCACAATGCACAGTCCTAGTGTATGTGAAGTTTCTATATTCTTACTTAGGACACTTAAAGATGTCATAATGATATCCCCATGAACTAACAACTGAAAGGTATGCTGTGCCATTCTTCTGTTATTCCTCCTGAAAATGGATGATTGGAGGTAACTGGGCTTTACAATTCCCTTTTTCGAGGTGGTGTCTCTCTACACGCTCCCTACGATGTAATTGGACAGTATGAGAGTGTGCAGGGACACACCACCAGTTGTCAATTTATTCCTACATTTCTTGGAAGATTAATAGAGCTGTCAGCAAAAATACTGCAGAACTGTTATTTCATGGGAAATACAGTGATATAGTAAATCTGTCTGGACAGGTGACAAGTTCTTTTTAAAGGGGGTGCCATACTTTTTAAAGGGGACCTGTCACCAGGCTCTAACAACTTCAGCGCATGCCAATGAGTCCTGACATTCATGAGCTTCTGGCCTTCTTCGCCCCCCGCCACTGATTGACATTTTCTTTCCAAATGAATTAGGACCAGGAGGTGGAGAAGCAACTCATTAAGGACTCTTCAGCATGCGCTGGAGCTGTTCGTTACAAGATTTTAGGAAAATGGCGTCAATTTAAGAAACGGATCCCACATTTTGGGGATCTGTCAGTAGTTTATGTTGCCCATAGTTAGGACACCATAAAACTGGTAATAGAATCCCTTTAGGGCTCATGCACATGCTCATGCCCGTTTTTACGGGCCGCAAATTGTGGATCTGCAAAACGTGGATACGGGCCGTGTGCGTTCCGTGTCATTTGTGGCCTCATTGATGTGAACGGGTCTGCATCCGACCCACTAAAAATGCGGATTGGATGTGGATTAAAACAACAGTCGTGTGTATAAGCCCTCAAACCAATGTGGCTAAATGTGTGATAGTGCTTGACATGCTGCCCCAAGCTTTATTTTCAAGAACTAAAGCTACAGAAGGAGGCAGTATTTACTTACAAACATCCACATAGTGGCACACATCTGTAGCAGAGCCTCGTTGTTTTTGAACTCTTTATTTTGTTTCGGTAGTTTTAATTGAATACCTATGTAAAATTACAGAAGGTATTTGCACCATTAGTCAGGTAGGCCAAATGGAAGATCTGCTACATTGAATAACACAAATCTGCTACATTTGTACATATTAAAGGGCTTCTGTCACCTCCCAAAAGTCATCCTTCATTTTTGGGCTAATTAAAATCCTTATAGTGCGAATATTCAATATATAGTGATCTTACCTTTTTCTGTTGTTTAGTTTCTTTAAAAACCGCACTTTTATAATATGTTAATTACCTTGCTACCAGCAAGTAGGGCGTCTACTTGCTGGTAGCCGCCGCATCCTCCTTTCAAAAAAACGCCCCCTCCTCCTGTTCATTGACAGGGCCAGCGAGCGCTCTCCTCCTCCGGCTGGCCCTGTTTGCAATTCAAATCCCGCGCCTTACATGTCTTCATTCGGTGCAGGAGCTCAGAGAGAAGGACGCTCGCTTCCTCAGCACTCCCTCAGTGCGCCTGCGCCGATGACGTCTTCTCTTTTGGGTTTAGAGAAGACTTCATCAACGCAGGCGCACTGAGGGAGTGCTGAGGAAGCGAGCGTCCTTCTCTCAGAGTGCCCGCGCCGAATGAAGACACGTAAGGCGCGGGTGCGGGATTTGAATTACAGACAGGGCCAGCCGGAGGAGGAGAGCGCTCGCTGGCCCTGTCAATCAACAGGAGGAGGGGGCGTTTTTTTGAAAGGATGATGCGGCGGCTACCAACAAGTAGACGCCCTACTTGCTGGTAGCAAGGTAATTAACATATTATAAAAGTGCGTTTTTTAAAGAAACTAAACGACAGAAAAAGGTAAGATCACTATATATAGAATAATCGCACTATAAGGATTTTAATTAGCCCAAAAATGAAAAATGACTTTTCAGGGGGTGACAGAAGCCCTTTAAAGCTAATTGAATATTAAATGGGTCTCTAGTAATGCAGTGTGTCTACTAAGGTTGTTATGTGGATGAATGCAGCCACAACCTGCAGCTGCAGTCCATAAATTGGATTTTCCAGGAGTAAAATATTAATAAACTATCCATCAGTATCTTCTTCAGATGTTTGAAGAGTCTGCAGCTCTCCAGTGACAAGTCACATTCATTGGTCTCTTCAAACAGCTGATCTGTGCTGTTGACGGGTGCACATTGGGTGAGGGCACTCAGTGTGGTGTGCCATAGCTCCATTCTAACACTGTCTAGCACCTTCCCCCCTTATTAGACTAATATTCCCTGAAATTTCAGAGCTAATAGCAATGATACTGGTGAAGCCAGGTGCACAAAATGGATCGAAGACACCCATGGTGCACCAAAAACACGATCTACATTAAAGAAAACAAGCTTTTCTCAGGAACAGAGGGCCACATTTTCCCAAGAAAGGTATGGTTGTGTTTCAGGGGACCTTACCCCAAAGGGTGGTATGCTTACTTTGAACCTGACCTTGGTGGTGACCGACTCCCTTTAAAGTAACGAGTCTCCACATTTATTGACTTTTGACCATTATATACAAATTGCAAGGGAACTACTTTTTACTGACATCTGGTTACATTAGGTCACCATGAGATGTCACAGTGACTGCTACAGTCATATTGTAGCTAACTTCAGAACCGCCTGAATGTACAACAGAAGAGACTCTCTTAGGATTACAGCTGGCCACAGACATGAGAGAGTTGTTGATCTATGATGACCCTTTGATCGTACACTACTATGTGCATTCAGCAGAGAAATAAACAGGTGACAAAAATGTCTGGTGCTGAATATATCCAGGGATCAATGGATTAAACCTGTTAAACCCTTTTCTCTTAGAAAAATGCTTTCCATGTTCCATAAACATTCGACCATCATGAGATCTAATTTCTATCACCGCCCAGAGAAATTGGTGGAATTCAAAATGGTGTTTGCATATATTACGTTGGAAGAAGCTTTTGAGAGGTATTTGAGAAATAGCAAGTGACGGCATAATACAGAAAGGGGCTGTGCTGCCCAGTTTAGTAACAGGTCTCATTCTGAACTCTTTCCTACACAGCGCCATAGTTGCAGTTCTAGGCATAGTAACTAGAGAGGAGTGGCACAAAAAACACTGAAGATGCAATGGCCCCTTCGATCTTGTGATCAGTGGACCACTGCTAGTCAGCAAGTTTACGTCTATCCTAGAGATATGCTGTTGTTCGTTAAGACTGAAAACCCCTTTCAATACGCACATTCTACAAAATTTTTTAATAAGGTTCTGTTCACATCTTTGCAGGAGGCTGTCAAGAGCCTTTGTTGTAGATGCCGTTCTATTAGATGGGAAAACTACTACTGCATACAGCACAATTTTCTGGACTCCATTACAAACCTAAGGGGTTGTCCACTTTTTTATATTGATGACCTATCCTCAGAATAAGTCATTAATATCAGATCAGCAAGGGGTGGACTGCAAGTCCTCCCGCCGATCAGCTGTTTGAGGAGAACGCAGCGCTCGTATGAGCGATGTTTTCTTCGCTGTTTGACTCCCCGCCATCGACATTGCAGCAGATGTAATTACAGCCGATCAGAGGTGGTACCAGGAGTCAGGCCCAGGTTTATCTAATATTGATGATGATCCAAAGGATGCATCATTAATGGTGTTATCCAGGATTACAAAATATATTGCTGCTTTCCAAAAAACAGCACCACACCTTCCACAGATGGTGAGTGGTATTACTGGTCAGCTCCAATGAAGTGAATGAGACTGAGCTAGAAGAAAGTAGTCATGTTTTTCCGATCATGGACAACTCCTTTAATACTTCAGTCCTGGAGAACCCTTCTAAAGCCCATATACGTGGGCAGCTACCCTAAGGATAAGTCATCAATACCTGGGTCCCTGAGCACCCCTTGAATGGACAATTGTGCCATAAATATATTATCCAATTACTATATAGCAAATCCACTGATCACACGATAAGCTAATAACAGGAACGATATTTCATAACCCACAGCAGCCAGCAAGATATTACTAAAGAAAGCTAGTTTTATAGGTTGTTAGCAAAGATGCAGCTAGTGTGAAGAAAAGCCATATATTTGCTCTCACTGTGATATATTACTTTCAAGAAATAGAATTCAGCAGAAGACTCAGATCCTGTAACAAAGGAGACATTCATTTTTTTTTATTTGTCTCGTTTTTTTTCACACTTAAGTAACATAAAATTCCGAGCAAGATACTGTCATTTTGACTCTCACATTGCTTATTTTATGTGTATATAATAAAAGGTTACCCATGGTTTGCCTTAAGCATTTAATTTAATCCATCTGAAATGATCTCATCCCACCTTTAACTATTATATAAAACGTAAAAGGGAAAAAAAAGTTGCGCTATATATTTCAACAATAAAATCCCTTCTTAAGCTTCACAAAGCAGAACAATTCATTATTTGATCTCTCTCCAGGTTCAAAGTCTCTTATTGCGCAACTTCAAAGAAGTCAGTATATAATCAAAGACAAACAGCTGTGAAAACATTCTTTTATTACTTTTTATATTATCATTTAGCTCGCATTGTTTGAAGAAACCAGCAGAACTTGTCCAAACAATGAATATCTTCAGGAGACATTTTTTCTACATATATCTCTGTGACTAAATGAAATAGTAATCCAAATCCAATGCGGTTGATATGTAATGATCTAACATTTGTAGGGAATTTCCACATCGCTCTGTACTGTATATCCTGCTAGTGTAATTGAATGCAGAAATGTCTATTTTACAGCAGTATGTTTCATTGTGATGTTTTTTTATATCGAACTGCTCTTGTTTTCAGCTGTATAGAAAGCCATTTATTAAGGAACGTATATGATTACTTCAAGACCCTCTGAACTTTAACTGATAATGCTGTGATTTGCTCATTTACCAAAGTGAACAGTAAAAATGAAAATTGGTAGCACAATCACCTACCTCCTAGGTTTCCTTTATTACTTCATAAATACTATCAAAGGAAGGACGTATAAAGGCACATAGTAAGGTGAAAATGAATGCATATAAAAGATAAAAGGCCCAAGCCTAATTGGTTCATGTAAAGTCCAGAAGCCTGGCAGTTCACATTTCAGTAAATGCTCAAGGCAAACCCTGGGTTCCACCACTGATGAATCTAAGTGGAACAGATTGTATTTTACAAAATATCTCAGCTAGTGTTCCTACCAACAGTAATAGGTTAACAAATATGGCTGAATTCACATTGCATTGACAGTGTCCTTTTGGCCTCCATTGGTCTAGTGTAAGTGAGTATACCTTTTTTTCAACTGTAGGGAATAGTGTAGTTTACTGCTCTATTCCACATAAATATATCCTATAAATGACATATACCATGCAGTATATATAGAAGCCTATGGATGATGGATGCCACTGAACGCCTAGTCTTTGGTGCTATAAATGCAGTGTGAATAGACTCTATCTGTTAATGATATAAAACAAAAATAATTAATATTACTCACCCCTTAAAGGAGTTTTCCAAGAGTTTAACAGTGAGGCCCTATCCTAAGGATAGGTGAGCCAAATCAGATTGGTGGGGGTCCAATTATCGACACCCCCGCCGATCAGCTGCTTTAGAGACCAGGATGCTCCAGTAAGTGCTGGGGCTTCTTCCTAGGACAATGATGTCACATTCATCGGTCACATAGCCTAGGCACAGCTCAGTCCTATTCTATTGAATGTGGCTGAGCTGCTACCTAATGCACAGCATTGTGCTTGGTAAGCTGCAAGGAGACTGCAGCGCTCACAGGAGTGCTGCGCCCTTCTGAAAGCTGATGATAATTCATCAATATTAAAATCTTGGAAAACCCATTAAAATTCTTTGCTGTACCAGTGATGATGTTACAAACATTAGGGCACATTTATTAAGACCGACGTTTTAGACCGCTATGTAACCCCTATACCTGGCGGTGGATCTGCCGGAGTTATGAAGAGGTGCCTCTACATAGCTGTCTTACATTTAGCCCGTCCAGTCCCCTTCCCCGCCCACACCAAACCCACTTTTTATCATGGCGTGAGCGGGAAGAAGTCAATTGCGGGACAAAGGTCTTTTACGCCGCATTCTGCACCAGAAATACATCAAATTTAGGCGTATTTCTGTTTGATAAATTACCCTTATTATTCACATGTGGCCAATAATAAGTCTCAGCTTGGATGTCTACATGTAAAGCATCTGACTGCTGAGCCTAGCGACTGGCTGTAGTGGTAAAGTGAAATACATGACATTATCACTTCAGGAGCATCGGAGGCCTGTGGTGAAAGAGAAGCAGGGGATTAATGGGTGAATAATAGTTTTATTTTTTTGTTTTGTTTTTTTACCATTTCCTGCATTTTGGCAAATTTCTTAAAATCCCACACAGCCTCACAGAGAACATAACTGATTGGAAATAACTGGATGCTCTAGATTCTGGAACCTTCAATTAAGTTACCAGGACCACAAGTTTTAAGATTTTTCAACATATATCTTTGTTTCAAAGGCAAACTTTGGTCAGTTTCCGATTATAATTATTTGTATTGTATTGTAATTATTTCAGAATACATCATACTTTCTAATGAATAATATCTGCAAGAGCCAAGCCTGAAGAAGCTGAAACTTTAAATCAACCATCAGGAGTTCCCAGACTGCAGGTCCATGCTCCTGTGTAGATCAGCACGTTGACCTCCTACACTAGGGACTTCTATCCAGGAAGCTGGATTCTGCATTCTGTGACATGCTTTTTGGGAATTGTGATGGAGTCAAGAAACATACTATGGTCTGCAATACTGGTGCATGAGTATACAAAGATTAGCTCATCACAATATATTTTGCAACAAGCTGGACAGTTTTGTACTACCTCAAACATTTCAAGCAATTCAGTTCCCAGTTGATAAGATTATGCAGCATCATCACTGCAACATATGTATACGCTAGTTCAAAATTCCTCAGTCTGCAATTTTTTAATATCTATTCGGTCATTTTTGTCCTTAGCTTTGTTGACAATGTAATGTTTAAGGATGCTGACCCCCGTCAGGCTGCTTATGTTGCAAGAAACAAGGACAGGACACGTTAGATTATTCTTGTCAATTCCTACTTTATTCCTTGCGATAAGTGACAACCTCTCTCATTTTTTCCACTACACTGCAATTTTTAAATGGGTTGTCCAGGATTTCATTATTGGTGGCCTATCTACAGGATAGGCCACCAGTATCTGGTTGTCAGGGGTCCAACACTTATCAAGTCTGACAATCAACTGTACTGAAGAAGCTGCAAGCGCAGTAAGTTGGTGCCAAAATTACCCAACTCTGTCCATTGTGTAGTGGACAGTGAAGGGTGTCGGATCCCCGCCAACCAGATATTGACGGTTTATCCTTTGGGTAGGCCATCAATAATAAAATCCTGGAAAACCCCTCTAATTTAGTAAAGTACTTTAAAAGTAATATTCTTAAAGTTATATTTCCTTGTGTGTTCTATCAAAATACAACATTTTTACAGTATGTCTATATACTAGTATTGAGGTCCATAAAGCGATACAACTACATCTTCTGCACCATCAGCAGGAGACAGAGGCACAGCCACTCTCAGTGAGAAACGGAAAATGCAATTAAGGTTCCCACAAGAGACTGAGAAAACTAAAGAAAAACCAGAGCCTTCACACAAGAGCCGTTTTTCTCCAGATGTAAAGTAGCGAGCCTAAAATCTTAATGGTGTGATGCTAGCAGTTAGGACAACACTCTATCAGATTTTCTCACAGCAGATCAAAGTAAATAATGCAAGGGCAGTGAAACAAAAGGGAAAACTCCAGCATGCTTACATTAAAAGAGATTACAGGAGACTTAACAAGTGATTGAGGGAATAGATGATACTTTGAGAAACATAAAATGAAGATATTTTGTGCACGCTTATAGGCAAGGCATGAGTTGTACAAACCCAGCAGTTAACCCGGGCTGACAGGCAAAGAGTAGGAGATTTAGAACAAAAAGCCAAATAAAATAGACATCACTTCTAAATATATTTCTTGCAACCACTGCTCCATAAAACATCAAGGTGTAGCAATCTCTTTGAAAAAGCTTCTTATTCAGATACAAGCACATCTATGTGATTCTGACTATACTAACACAGATAATTCAGACACAAATCGAAGTAATGACATATAACGGATTGAAAAAATTATCAGACGTGTTGGAAAGCTTTTCTTCAATGTGGAATGCCAATGACAGTCAGTCATTAACTTTTTATACAGTTAAATAGGTTGATTGCTTAGGACAACCCCTGCACATATCTAATATTATGGTAGTATGGAAAATAAACCAAAGACCCCAAGAATGTAGAGACACTGCAACGATTAGCTCTTGTTTTGTATTGTACAGTTGCTAATGTATGCCATGTAGTATATTTCCTGCTGAATTTCCTCCAAGGATAATACCTGATAACTAGGATTTCTAGCGGCAACAACCCCAAGATCAACTTACTATCAGGGGGGTGCCTTGGCAAAGGGACTAGTAGTAGGTGGACAAACCTTTTACAGCTGGTACATCCTTGAAAGCAAAAATATTTGGACTGTAGAAAAAATTACTGTATATGAATAAGCATTATATAAAAAAAAACTTTTCTGACTGGTCAACTCGTTACCAACCTTACAAATGCACTTATTCTGTATTAATCAGCATCCATGTAGATAAGTGTTTTCAATGATCCAATTTTAAATTAACACTGTACTTTTGGTAACCTATTGATATGTCACAGGGACATATCAAAAGTTTAGATTGGTTGGGGTCTCAGCTCTCAGAGACCACCATGATCTCTAGAACAAGGGGAGAAAAGTACTAACTTAGGGCGTTTTCTAGAAAGTCGCTAAGCAAGCGCTTCTCTCCCCTCTTTCTAGAAACTGGAGGGGGTCTCAGACCCCAACTGTTGTAAACATTTCATATGTCCTTATGACATATCAAAAGTTTACTAAAGGTACAGTGCCACTTTAAGTTCCTGCTACGTATGATTTTTGCTGCTAACCACTGGATCACCAACTGCAAAAAGGGGCTGACTGCAGTGTTCAACTAACTTACCAGAATACCAGAGGATCCTCTAGTAGGTTTTGGATCTGACACAATAAAGGGTTCTTAAAGGAACACTTTCATCACAAAAGGGTATTTTTACCTCAATATTCATGTAAAACAATTTTTCAAAGAATTTTCATTTGAGCAGTAATAGACTATTGAAAGTTAAAATAATATTGTCCTTCTGTAGCAGTCATCACAAATTATTAAACTGTTAATCTAGATAGGTAATCCATTGTCATTTTAGTGTTGTGACTTCTGTGAGGGGAAGGTATTATCTGAAGAGTAATCATCATCATACTAGTAGGGGCAGAATTTGGGTAACAGCAGGACAGCTCTAATATTATTTTGATAAGACTAGATAAAGATTTCCACAGAAGAGTACTGCATTGATTAGTGGAATGTTTTATGTTTTTATTCAGTCATTCACTTCACCTCCCCTCTCTGGTCAGAGTGATGGTCTGGCTGAAAAAGTAAAGCAAGACTTTTTGCCGTACTAAAAGGATATATATAACGTATTTTCGCACATAAGACTCACCTAGGTTTTAGAGGAGGACAATAAGAAAAAACATTTTTCATTACACCTCAGGTCAGACCACCAATCAGATCCTCAATATTAATCAGACCTCAGCTCACAGTCCTCCATGCCTCATATCAGTCCCCAGCCATATGTGATCAGCCCTCAGCCATATGTAATCATCCCCCAGTCATATAATCTTCCCCCAGTCATATATATAATCACCCCCGTCATATATATATATATATATATATATATATAATCAGCCTCCAGTCATATATATAATCAGCCCCCAGTCATATATATAATCAGCCCCCAGTCATATAATCATCCCTCAGCCATTATTTAGCAGCCCCCAGCCTCAGATCACAAAATAAATAAACCACTTACCTCTCCTGCTCCTGGACGCCGCCGGTCCTCTCCTTCAGCGCGATCCTCTTCCTCCTGCTGTCGGCTGTGCTGTGAACTGGCACGCACAGCGTGAGGTCACAGAGTGCCCCCACACTGTGCGGAGCCACTGCACAGCCGACAGCCGAGGACCAGAAAGTGGTGAGTACAGAGCCTTCACCGCTTCCCGGTCCTCCGGTACTAATGAGAGCTTCCATAATAGAAGCGCTCATTAGTATTCGCCCCATAAGACTCAGAGGCATTTTTCCCCCAGTTTAGGGGGAGGGGAGTGCGTCTTATGGGGTGAAAAATACGGTAAGTAAAGGAAAAAGTAGAATAGATAGATGATAGACAGATATGCAAGTTTCCCTTTAGAACTAAAGTGTTAGAAGTCTAGTGGAAAACAATCCAATTTGGAGAAAATTTAGGAGACAGGAACATGTTCGGTATAAATGCAGAGAAAACACCATTACCTCAGGTGGGTCCAAAGATTTGCATTCTGACACTGGTTTATAACCATAAAGCAAAGACAGAGTATGATGAAGAGAAAACAGGAGGAAAAAAAGGAGAAGAAAGAGAAAAGAAGAAGTAAGAGAATCAAAGGAAGAAAAGAGGAAAACACAGTGGAAGTAGTGGAAGGAGACATAATGGAAAGAACTTCCTGGATATCACTTTATTTTTTTTACCCCTTATTTAGTGCTGACATATTCTGTGGCGCTTTACAGACATTATCTTCACTCGCTGTCCCCAGTGGAGCTCAAAATGTACCCTATTTTTCACCCTATAAGACGCATTTGCCAATAAGACGCATAAAGGTGGAGAATTTGAAAAAAATACATTTTCATTAGACCTCAGATCAGACCAACAATCTGACCTCCAATGTTAATCAGGCCTCAGCTCAGAGCCTCAATGTAAATAAAACCCTCAATCATATCTCAGATCAGACTACCAATCTGAGCCACTGAGGAAGGGGTACCCTTAACCCCGAAACTCGTCTGGCACTGAACAGTCAGGGTCCCAAAGATATAAGGAAAAGAAAAAGGAGTATAAAGTCCATTTGGGAAAAGAAAGCGTAAGATTTCTTATCTCCAGCTGGAACGTTTGATTCGATACTTTGAAGACACGCCCTCATTCGGAATCACATGACAAATAGGTGACCGATTACCAGGGATATTGCAGACCACGTGGGACGCCACAGGTCCTGCAACCAAGTACCTCCAAACATCGCGGTGAGAACTTCGCTACATGTGCGATTCGAGTCTATACCCAATGATCGAATAGACAGGACATCTACCCACTGTGAGCAAAATAAAATCGATCACGAGGGGTAAGAGACAACTTACATTACCAAGCACTATTGATATATATTGAGATCGTATGTTGATTGGAATCTAACAGAAACTTTACGTATGCCAATTGGAACTTTGCACAGTCGAATATTACTATTTTCCAAGGCCATTTTCTCAATTCATTTAGATTTTTTTGATTGTTTGAGTATTACCGACATTTTGGATTATTATACTACTAACAGTTGGATAGACTTTGTGTCAATTTTTGGATCATATTTCTATATTTTTATTGTTGTTTATATTATTATATTGATATACATTATATATTGTTTATTGTTCAGACTATTATAGCTTTATCTGATTTTATATGTGATAATAAATTTATCATCTTATTTCATGTGTGGCCGAATTGAGAGTGCCCCTCATCCACATTTATTACACATATTCTTAGGTCCATTTTAGCACAGGGAGTGCTAAGGGGTGTGCACCTATCCATCAGGTGGACTGGTGAGCCACAAAAAATTTTTTTGCTTCACCAATGTTAATCATACCTCATCTCAGAGCTCCAATGTTAATAAGACCCTCAATCAGACCACCAATCTGAGCCCCAATGTTAATCACACCTCAGCTCAGAGCCCCAATGTTAATAAGACCCGCGATCACACCTCGGATCAGACCCCCAATGTTAATAAAACCCCCAATAAGACCTCAGATCAGACCCTAAATCAGACCTCAGTTCAGACCCCAATGTGAATGACCTAAAATCAGAGCCCCAATGTGAATGACTCCCCAGACCTCAGATCAGAGCCTTAATATGAACAGGACCCCCCTCATTCAAACCTCAGATCAGACTCCGAATTTGAATAACCCCCAGATATCAGATAAGAGCCCAAATATTTATATAATCCCCCCATTCAGACCTCATACCAGACCCCCAATGTGAATCATCCCCAGACCTCAGATCAGAACCCCATTCTCAGAGCAAATAAAATAAAATAGAAAATAAAAATCAACTTACCAGGAAGCGGTGAGTACAGAGCCTGGGGATCGCTGCATTCTCCGCTTACTGGTCCTTCTGTACTAATGAACCCTTCTTTAATGGAAGCGTTCATTAGTATTTGCCCCATAAGACGCACTGACCACTTTGGGGGTAAAAAGGTGCGTCTTATAGGATGAAAAATATGGTAAGTTTTCTATCTATGTCTTTGGAGTGTGGGAGGAAAACAGGGTACCCAGAGGAAACCCGCACAAACACTGGGAGAACATACAAACTCAATGCTGATGTTGCTCTTGTTTGGATTCAAACTTACCGCCATAGCACTGCAAGGCACCAGTGCAAAGCTCTGATTAAAAATAATTACAAGGATTAAAGCCATGACAAATATTTATATCTTACAAAAAAGTTTACAATCATATCATAAAAATGACGTGTTTAATACTTTAACTCTTTGCACATGTCCATTAATAATAAAATAAATAAAACTGAAAACGTGATTACACTATAATCTATGAGTTTATTTACATGATTCTCACTTTGTTTTCATCAACCTCTTCCTGTAACAAAAGTGATATACAATGTTTATGCTGAACATAATTTATTCTGGAATAAAATGTTACTTGCTAAAGTGTAATTGGTGCAAACCAATGTTCCAGAAAACAGCTCAGGTATCGATTGAAAATATTTATGTCTGAAATATTTCATGTTAGTCTCATAGTTATTTACTGTAAACCACTCAGTAAAATTCATTTTCAGCAGAATCAATTCCAAAACTCGATCCAAATGGCGCACATACCCCTTTTAATTGCTTAAGTGAAAGTGTATAAATATTCTGTATTACCTATTAAATGACTCTTTTACATAAATAAAGGAAAGCAGAAAAACAATTGCTATCTGGGACACACACTTTGTGCAACTTTGTTACACTACAGCTATGAGAATTTTGCTGATTTTTCTACACTGGAACTATTTAGTTTCATAGTTTCAAAGTATTTCACCAAAGCTCTTAATAAAACAATGACATCACTAAATTGTGGATTGAGATCCTTAGCGGAAGCACAGGCTGCACACTGAACATACATACAATCATTGACAAAAAAATAATGCACCCAGATAGAAATGACTTCTTGCTACAAAATTTGGCATGTAGTTATGACTCAGAAAGGTATATCAATGATTGCAGATTTAATCTGATTAAACAATATACCTCTTAACCTTGCCACAAGAGACATAAAAGTGCTTCCCCACTGCCCTATAAAAAGGCTCTCAGAGGCTAGTTTTGGGTAGTGTGCCTCTTAGTGAGAGATCTTTGGCTGGTAGACATTCCCCTACCAAGCACTCAAAGACATTTTGCCCAGTTGACAGTGAGCGTATCACTGGAGCGAGAGAAGCAGGATGGTCTTTTTGATTATTTCTCACCATCTAGGCCTTTCTAACCTAGCTGTTAGGAGGGCACGCACACAAGGTGAAAAGGCTCCAGATGGTCCAGACAGACCACCAGTAGAGAGAATCTTTTGATCTGCCAACAAGCACAAGCAGCTTCCACAGTTTCATTGTGATCCAGATACAGGTGGCACCTTTGTTACACACCCATGTATCTGCCTGGAGCATTTCCAGGCGCTTAGCAGAAGGAAATTTGGTGTCATGCTGTCCTGCCATTGACATCCAGTCACTGTCGCCTTCATTTGCAGTGGTGTTGTGAATGAGAAACCTGAACTGCTATGAACCTGAGCGATGAATCCAGTTTCTGTTTGGAATCCCACTACAGTTGGGTGCGAGTATGAAGGCATCATGCCTTTGCTGTGGAGCAACAAACTGTCCCAACTGATGGTGTGATGATGTAGGTATACTAGCATCTCAGCCATATCTGCAGGACATCCGGCGGCCACATGTGTTGCCCCTCATGGCAGGACTTCCAATTGCTGTTTGTAAGTAGGAAAATGCTCACCCAAACACAGCAAGGGTTTTTCAGAAATACCAGATTACAACACTTCCTTCGCCTGCCGGGTTGCTAGATTTATTAACAATCAAGCATTTATGGGACCAGCTGGGACGCCATCTTCAGTAACCTACCAGTGTGCAGGATCTAAAGGTCCAGCTGCAACATCTGGTCTGCAGGCAAATGGAACAAGTACTCTATGCCTCTATGCCCAACCGTATCTCATCTTGTATCCAGGCTAGAGGCATATCCTTTTGAACTAACATTGTAATCACTTACATATATCATCATTACATTCACACATATAAAGTTTTATTAAATTCCAATTCCATCTTGGTGCATTTTTTTTGTCAATGAGTACAGTTCAATAAACTGTAAATGAAAGGATTTATTATAAAGGCATAAAGGCGAACAAACTTTTATGTACCGATAATCAGGACAATTATCAGAGATGGCCATTTGCAGAAACGCTTGTTTCCAATAACTGGCCTGTGTAAAAAAAAAAAGGTGTTGGCGATCACCCAATGAACATGAAAACTCTCATTCATCAGGTGATCTTGTCTTTCAGATGGCACCTAAAATAACTGATTTTGTGCAGCAGTTACTGCTGTGTCAACAGTGATCTTCTGCCAAAGTGCAATTGTTTTCTATGGGGACAAGCAATCGCCATAGAGATCACTTGTCCACATACAGCAGAGGTGATTCTTGCATGTAAATGCAGCGCTCATCTTCACTGACGAGGTGGCAATTCTTGTTTCATTTCTGGTAATTGCCCAAAATATCAGAACCTTAACTGACACAACAAAATTACTTATTTATTAATTATGATATTATGATACTTGTCATTTTTTTTATTGTTTTCACATCCATAGAAACGTAGATACAGCTTAGGACGCGGTAACATGGTCAGTATTTGTTCAGTGTGTTGCAAGTATTGATGTACATTTCAATTGAATTGGACAGTGTTCAGTCAGCGTCCCGTCCATTCAAATCTCAATTGGAAACACTGCCTGTCTGAAAAGGGCCTAACAGCAAACTACTGTGTGTGGGGCAAAGACTTCCCCAATCTGTCCCTACTGTATTACTAAAATACTCCCACTTCCTATAGTATTTTAATAATAACAGCATATGAGATAGCAACTACCTATAAACTCCCCAGTGTATTAATATAGAGTCAGTAAAAATCAACATTAGAGATAAGAGAATTTCTTGAAATTCGTTTTGGGTCTGATTTAAACAACTCGTCAGCAGATTTGATTTGGGTATGAATATATTCGACCCAAATTGAAAGTACTCAGATTGCCCTGGAAAGTTGTGTATGACACTTTGATGTCTCCTAGGACTGCATCCAAGCCCTTCAAGCTTTTAACGCCAAGACAGCATAAGGCTACTTTCACACTCGCGTTTTGTGCAGATCCATCATTGATGGATCTGTTTAGAACGGATCCGTTTGTAATATCTTTAACATAGCCCGGACGGATCCGTCTGAACACCATTGAAAGTCAATGGAGGACGGATCCGTTTTATGCCAGATTGTGTCAGTGAAAACGGACCCGTCCCCATTGACTTACATTGTGTGCCAGGACGAATTCGTTTGGCACAGTTTCATCAGACGGACACCAAAACACTGCAAGCAGCGTGTCCGCCTCCAGAGCGGAATGGAGACAGAACGGAGGCAAACTGAGTGGATCCTTTTCCATTCAGAATGCATTAGAAATGCAAACTGATCCGTTTTGGGCCGCTTGTGAGATCCCTGAACGGATCTCACAAACGGAAAGGCAAAACGCCAGTGTGAAAGTAGCCTTAGTAATGTCAAAGTGACAGTGATATATATGTCTATGAGTAAACGGATAGTGGCCAGTGGTAACACACTGCACTGTTGAATGTTATTTTTAAATTAAAACCTGGTCCACAAATTATCCTTTTTGGTGGCAGATGCCTTCTTCTCTTTCTTCTGATCTGTAAAATGGTGGCCACCTGAGAATCATCTGAATCAAATTGCAAAATATTCATATTTGGCTGGAATCCAAATTAACTTGATTTATTTGGAAACAATTTGCTTATCGCTAGTCAACATACACAAGAGATTTCAAAGGTGTCCTATTATTCTACAGCATAGACTTACTTAAAGGGGTATTCCAGTTGTTTCAAGTTATCCCCTATCCACAAGATAAGGGATAACTGTTAGATCGATGGGGGTCCTACCACTGGGACCCCCAGCAATTACAAGAATGGGGGCCTCCTCCCCCCCTATAATGAACGGAGCAGACGGCTGGGCATGTACGACAGGCCGCTCTGTTCATTTCAAGGGGGCTGCAGGGGGTAGGGGGGCCCTGTTCTCATGATTGCTGGGGGGTCCCATTGGTAGGACCCCCACAGATCTAACAGTTATCCCCTATCCTGTGACTAGGGGATAACTTGAAACAACTGGAATACCCCTTCAAGGCTCATGCGCATGGCAAAGTCGCATTGCAAAGTCGCATGGCAAAGACCTTTCTATAATACAGACCCATAGGCCCCCCACCTACCACGTGCCATGTATACTGCCAGTGTCTACTTATGTGGCAGAAGTGCGACTCCTCATAGGTATGCCCCTATACAGCCATGTGCATGAGGCACGTTGCAGTGCTGATTTGTTAACATCATACTCACCACTGAAGAAGCTGGTAGTGCAACTATTAGAGAATGGTGGTCACTGTCCAACTTTGGACCTTCCACTGCTATAGCCTTTATAAATTATGATACAATAAAAAAATAAAAATAAATGCTGATACCTTCAACATCATATTAAATTTAAAAAAACAATTAATTTAATTTACCTTTAAAATACTCATATGATGTAAATATTTTTACATAGAATATGAAAATAGTGAAATTCATTCAATCCACCTAAATGATTAGTGTTATTAATAATCAATATGCAATAAAATGAAATATTGCTTGCTCGGTATGACACAGAGTGGTATTTCACGTGTCAGTGACAGTTCTATACTGTAAATCAGCCATTCTGCCTTTCTGACATCCTAGTCCTTCCTGTAAGGACAAATAAGATATTTGTTAAACTAACCAGCAAGGTCTTGTAGGGTTTATAATGTGCTCCATCTGTACGATGCAAATACTGAGGGACGCTTTAGAATTCCACAAGCACAGGCTGCTAGTGGATAACAAATGACTTCATGGCAAGAGGCTTTTGAAATTCTTTCAGAATGTGATATTAAAAACAACTGAACAAATAGTGATAAGGAGTGAATTGTACTTGAAGGCGACTTATTTAAAAAATAGCACATGTGAAATAACAACTGCCTCACAGGAATGCATGTGTCCTATTGTAATACATATATACTACTGGCTTGAATAATATAAATGCGGTGTCCAAGTTATTTTTTTTGTAATAAATGGCCAAGACACTGTTAGAATAATTTAAAAAATAATATATATTCACCATCCCAAAGCGCCTTCATTCCATTGCTGGGTTATGTTGTCCTGACTGTAGTAGTGACATGCCTCTATACCTCCAGCGACCACTGCAGCCAATCACTGGCCTCAGAGGTCTCATGCCATAAAAAGCTCAGGCCAGTGATTGGCATGTGGTACATGGGCACATTGCAACAAAACATTATTACATCATAGCAGTGGTGAGAAGAGAAGCAATGCCACTGGAACAAAGGAGGGGGACGTTTTTTTAATACTCAGACAACCCCTTTAAGAAATCAGACTTGGAAATATATAGACATTACTGTAAAATCATATAATAAAATACAAACTCAATTTAAAGGGGTTGTCCAATCCTTTTATATTGGTAGTCTATCCTTAGGATAGGTCATCAATATCTAATTGGCTATAGTCTGACACCCTGCACCTCTCACCATTGGGTGTCTCTCTTCAATGGGAGCATCACTGTTGCTACCAGTTCCGGCCACTACACAGTGAAAGGAGCTGTGTAGTTCTGGCGCCCACAGTCAGTGCTGTAGCTACTCCAGAACATCTGACTGGCAGGAGTGTGGGGTGCTGGACCCCTGCTGATCAGGAATTGGACAACCCCTTAAGGACTTGAGATAGGTGACGACTAGGAGACAGCTACTTGCTTAAAGGCATAGAGGAACCCTAACTAGTCTGTTATGGAGGAGGCATTATAAGTGATTACAAACCCAATGATTAAGCGTCTCAGAAAGACTCAGGACAAAGTTTCATCATTTAAAAAACAGTCAAACTACTCTGGTTCAAAAAGACTAGGATCATACTGAACAGGTCCATAGCGTGTAGAATTGTATCTTGGAAATCAATCGATATTTTGCACATTATATAATGCTATCATTTAGTAGATGAGTTAAAAGGCGGGTAAAAGCAACACATAGGCCCTCTGTCTCTTAGCTGACACCCACATTTTAATCTTCCTTAATAAAGATTTCAGTACAAATTATATAGGCATATAAATGTCACGAACGTTCCCACGACAGGTGGCAGGGGATCGGTGAGACTGGCAACACGTGGTTTGATCTAACATGTTTTCCATTTGGATCAAATGACGTCTGTGTTGTTTTTGGTGCTTGCCATACCTTCTTTCCCCAGGTGTGGCTATTAAGGTCATTTAACCTTCTCTATTTCTTGTTGTTTCTCCCACTATGCTATGTGGTTTATAGCTTCTCTTGGAGTTGTGGATAGCTGGTGTTTGGACCTCAACTGAGTTCCTGTTGCTGCCATAGCCACTTGACGTTAAGTGTTTTCTTTCCCTCTTGTATTTTGTTTGGGTTATTTTGTGTGTTGCATTTCACTGTCATTTGTATTAAGGCCTGAGGGAAACTCCTGTTTGTCCTTCCTTTTGGAGGAACAGGTTGTCTCAGTCATTAGGTATAAAGTCAACCTACCCCTGGGGTCTGTTCATATTGGTAGTCAGTCAGGACTTTGATTAGGGTTTTACTAGGAGGTGTCCATCTCCTTTCCCTAGTTTCCAGGCCTTATTCCCTCACCATTTTTCCCTCCTATGTTCGGTGTGGTGTTTCCCTCACACACTCGCACGTGACAATAAAGGTATACGGTATATATATTAATCTGAAACAAAGCTGAATATATCAGAAATATGAGATAACTCTAATGCTTAGTACTTATTAGTTCATAATTGATTATACGAAGCTTAATATTCAACCTTGAAATATGTCTTTAAATAAAAATTTATCTCCAAAATGAAAAGTACTGGTCAACATATTAACTCAAAAATATACTAAATCCCTGATTTTATTAGTGGATAAAACAACCATTTTACTTCCCCAGTATTACTGCATCAATATGCCCCCTGACACTGTTTCCTTTTAGCTAAAACGAAATAGATTATCCAGGGAACATTGCCAAATTTCTCATTGTAAAACATAAAGCAGATTTACATGCTGCCATTTGCCTGCATAAACACATATTTTATTATTATTTATGCTACGATCTGATATTTGTCTGTTAAAATGTGGAAATGCAGTAAAAAAAATATGTTGACATTCTGTTAGGGCAAAAGTACACTCTTTTAGCATATGTTACATCTATACATTCAGAATCATACAATGCACATGTTCATATAACGAGAGGTGAACAGCTACCATATACTTTAAGCTACACACTCATCAATAACAAAATTCCAAACCCTCTTCACACAACATCCTGACTTCCACACTAATGGTCTGCAGGTTAGGAATATACAGTACATATAAGCAAAGTAAGATGATTTTCAGTCTAATCAAAGTGATTTAGTAGTTAGATGATAATGATAAAAAAAAATTAAAAAAATCCAAATGAGACTCTTTTGCTCTCAGTAAATTATACAGTTTGTATTACATAAATGTTTTTAATGGAAAAACACCAAATGACACTTCAAATATTACACACAACAAAACGTCATGTTATATATATATATACATATATATGTTCCAAAGTGTTCATCCTATAAATATCTGAAGTTCTGCATATTTGTGTGCAAATTTCCACCCAGTATAAAGTTGGACATATTTATTCAAAAGCTGTTGGTCATTCAGTCAACAGCTATCTCTCCTAACTCCCCATAAACATACATGCTCGGTGCAGCCGAATATGTATGGGTATTCAATGAGGAGAGAGAAGAAAGTTGCTGCCAGACACCTCTGGTGGTGGTTCTTCTTCTTAGAGAACAAAAGGATCAGAGGAGTGCAGGGAGCTCCCCATACACATTAAGCTGTCAGCCAAACCCATCATTCTCAGTGGGTCTGGTGGCAATGTACTAATGTGTATAAGCACGTTAAGATATGCTTTACAAATACATGAAATATGCCAAAGTAGCTATTCACAATTTACTATTTGTATTGAGTAAACTTTATAGGGGTTTTCTTGGAATAAACTATTGAAGTGCTATCCTCAGAATAAGCCATCAATATCTGATCGGTGGGCACCACTTTAAATCAGAGGCTGCTGAACTTCATTCAATGCTGCAGCCTCTTCCTAGGGTGCCTTCACACGCTCTGGATTTTGTGGAAAATAACTTCCATTCACCCGAATGGGGCTTTCAAAAATCCATGTGCTTGTAGCCCCATTCAAATGAATGCAACTGATTTTCAGTCGCAGAAATTTCTGCAACAAAATCCGCAAATTTCTGCAACAAAATCCACAGCATGTAAAGGTACCCCTAGGGGAGAGATGTCACTTGTACAGCTCAGTCCCATTCAAGCGAATAGCTGTGGACTGCAATACCAAGCATGGCCTCTATATAATGTATCGTGCTGTGCTTGATATGCTGTGAGGAGGCTGCAGGACTCACCAGAGCTGATCGGTGAAGTTGTTGGGAGATAGATCCCAACAGATCTGATATTAATGACCTATTCGGAAGATAGGTCATCCATACTGTACTCCCAGAAAACCTCTTTAACCCCTTAGGGACCCATGACGTATCGGTATGGCATGGTTCCCGAGTCTTAAAGGAACGTCATTTGTTGTTCCGATCACCGCCCCCCGGCCGGAGCTGATCGGAACAAGGTGCCTGCTAAATGCGCGGGGGGGTCGCCGCAAACCGCAGGTCAATTCAGACCTGCGGTTTGCGGCTTTTACCTGGTGCGGCGGCGGTGGTCGCGATGCCATCGGGTCCCCATGCGGCTGTAGGGGGGACCCGATGGTATGGAAGGCAGCGCGATGCCTAAGGAAGGCATCGCGCTGCCTTCCGGTAAAGAAGCTGTGAGATCCAGCCCCCTGAATCTCACAGGCCGGAAGCTGTATGAGTAAAAAGTTGAAAAAATAAAGTTTTCCACCAAAAAAATTTAAAGTTTTAAGTAAAAATAAACAAAAATGTCATTTTCCCCAAATAAAGTTTAAAAAATTGGTAAAAAATAGGGGGGGGGGGGGGGAGTATACATATTAGGTATCTCTGCGTCCGTATCAAACGGCTCTATAAACCTATCACATGACCTAACCCCTCAGATGAACAATGTAAAAAATAAAAACTGTGCTAAATAATCAATTTTTTTGTCACCTTACATCACAAAAAGTACAAGAGCAAGCGATCAAAAAGGCGTTTGCCCACCAAAATAGTACCAATCTAACCGTCACCTCATCCCGTAAAAAATGAGCCCCTACCTGAGACAATCGGCCAAAAAAAATTAAAAATATGGCTCAGAATATGGAGACACTAAAACATCATTTTTTTTGTTTTAAAAAAGCTGTTATTGTGTAAAACTTACATAAATGAAAAAAAGTATACATATTTGGTATCGCCGCGTTCGTATCGACCCGCTATATACAAATATCACATGACCTAACCCCTCAGATGAACACCGTAAAAAATAAAAAATAAAAACTGTGCTAAATAAAAAAAATTGTCACCTTACATCACAAAAAGTGTAATAGCAAGCTATCAAAAAGTCATATGCACCCCAAAATAGTGCCAATCAAACCATCATCTCATCCCGCAAAATATAAGACCCTACCTAAGATAATCGCCAAAAAACTGAAAAAACTATGGCTCTCCGAATATGGAGACACTAAAACATGTTTTGTTTTTTTTTAAATGATATTATTGTGTAAAACTTACATAAATAAAAAAAGTATACATATTAGGTATCGCCGCGTCCGTATCGACCGACTCTATACAAATATCACATGACCTAACCCCTCAGATGAACACCGTAAAAAATTTAAAATAAAAACTGTGCTAAATAAACAATTTTTTGTCACCTTACATCACAAAAAGTGTAATAGCAAGCAATCAAAAAGTCACACGCACCCCAAAACAGTGCAAATGAAACCATCATCTCATCCCGCAAAAATCATACCCTACCCGAGGTAATCGCCCAAAAACTGAAAAAATTATGGCTCTCAGACTATGGAAACACTAAAACATTGTGTAAAACTTACATAAATAAAAAAAAGTATACATATTAGGTATCGCCGCATCCGTGACAACCTGGTCTATAAAAATATCACATGATCTAACCTGTCAGATGAATGTTGTAAATAACAAAAAATAAAAACTGTGCCAAAACAGCTATTTCTTGTTATCTTGCCTCACAAAAAGTGTAATATAGAGCAACCAAAAAATCATATGTACCCTAAACTAGTACCAACAATACTGCCACCCTATCCCGTAGTTTCTAAAATGGGGCCACTTTTTTGGAGTTTCTACTTTAGGGGTGCATCAGGAGGGTTTCAAATGGGACATGGTGTCAAAAAACCAGTCCAGCAAAATCTGCCTTCCAAAAACCGTATGGCATTCCTTTCCTTCTGCGCCCTGCTGTGTGCCCGTACAGCTGTTTACGACCACATATGGGGTGTTTCTGTAAACTACAGAATCAGGGCCATAACATATCTTCCACGCGACTTAGAAAGCAATTTCTGTTCTATTTGTTTGTTTATAAAAATTTTAATAAAAAGAATTTCACAAGAATCAGGGCCATAAATATTGAGTTTTGTTTGGCTGTTAACCCTTGCTTTGTTACTGGGAAAAATGGATTAAAATGGAAAATTTGCCCAAAAATTTTAATTCTGAAATTTCATATCCATTTGCCAATAACTCTTGTGGAACACCTAAAGGGTTAAAGACGTTGTAAAATCTGTTTTGAATACCTTGAGGGGTGTAGTTTCTTAGATGGGGTCACTTTTATGGAGTTTCTACTCTAGGGGTGCATCAGGGGGGCTTCAAATGGGACATGGTGTAAAAAAAAACAGTCCAGCAAAATTTGCCTTCCAAAAACCGTATGGCATTCCTTTCCTTCTGTGCCCTGCCGTGTGCCTGTACAGTAGTTTACGACCACATATGGGGTGTTTCTGTAAACTACAGAATCAGGGCCATAAATATTGAGTTTGGTTTGGCTGTTAACTCTTGCTTTGTAACTGGAAAAAAATTATTAAAATGGAAAATCTGCCAAAAAAGTGAAATTTTGAAATTGTATCTCTATATTCCATTAATTCTTGTGGAACACCTAAAGGGTTAACAACGTTTGAATGGGGTCATTTTTGGGTGGTTTCTATTATGTAAGCCTCGCAACGTGACTTCAGACCTGAACTTGTCCCTAAAAATTGGGTTTTTGATAATTTCTAAAAAATTTCAAGATTTGCTTCTAAACTTCTAAGCCTTGTAACATCCCCAAAAAATAAAATATAATTCCCAAAATGATCCAAACATGAAGTAGACATATGGGGAATGTAAAGTAATAACTATTTTTGGAGGTATTACTATGTATTATAGAAGTAGAGAAATTGAAACTTGGAAATTAGCAATTTTTTAAAACTTTTGGTAAATTTGGTATTTTTTTATAAATAAAAATGTTTTTTTTTTTTACTTCATTTTACCAGTGTCATGAAGTACAATATGTGACGAAAAACTATCTCAGAATGGCCTAGATAAGTCAAAGCGTTTTAAAGTTATCAGCACTTAAAGTGACACTGGTCAGATTTGCAAAAAATGGCCAAGTCTTAAAGGTGAAATAGAGTCCTTAAGGGGTTAATCAAAAAAATGGATACAACATAAGTTACCTTATATTTATCTATTGCTCCCAGAGTCACTCAAGAGCCCATCAGATTGAGCCAATTTGTGTCCATAAATGAATAGTCATGACTATATCAATCATATATAGGCACTTTTCTATCCACTTTCCACTACACTACTAAGAAAGCAGGGGCATTTCTAGAGGGTAAATCCCAACATTTTAAGCAATTCATTGCCAATCTTATGCCTAGAGGCCCTGGCAGACCCTCACTTGAGGGTTGTTAATTGAGGAAATACATATGAAACTAGAGATGTTTGACAATTATATTAACATAACTGTCCCCATTATAGTTACAATTGGAAATTGTGGCAAGAAATAAATAATAAAATTCTGCATTAAAACAAACAGTAAATTCAGCTACATTTCATACAATAAATTATGTGGTGTTGATAGGTACCATTTAAAAAAGGAAATTAGATTTCTACACAGTTTCCTCTTTTTTTCCCCTCCGAATGAAAGCAAGGAAGCCATTACACAGTAAATTACCAATCTTAAAGTCACTTGTTATTCTTGTATTCCACCTGTAGAGTAAGATAAGATCACTTTCTGTCATGTTTTCGTAGAATAAAAGCAAATCCCAATAAATTTCCACAGCATATTTGCGTGACGATTTGATATACAGGCCTGTGGGGATAGACCATTTGGTAGAACAGGCACACAGAGGGGAAGGTGGTGCTGAGAAAGAAGTAAGGATCATGTGCCAGAAGTGTTATTGTGTCAGGTTGATTTATTGAATGAGCTTCACTTCACCGAATGTTCAGATATATTTATTTCCCTAAAGGCTGTACAAAGATATGAACAGACCTGCATCCACAGATGTCATCATTGCTCATTTTACCGAGTCATGAAATTTTCTCTACTGTAATTTGTCCATCTAAAATTGCTGTTACAGAGCATTGTCATACAAGTCTGTTCTCTACATCCTAGTACAATACAACTCAGCCTTTGTAAGTGTTCTGTCAAGAGAAGACACAATCACCCTAAGCATTATCACACTGCATTCCAAGGACTACTTACAAGTATCAATTTAATGGATTCTTTACTAAGCACATTTTAGCTACAGACGTCCAATCAAATAAAATATGACAACATTTTATGTGCTTTTTGGATAAATAGACTAGGCTAGGAACTCTATATAGCGAAGATTAGGTTTCACCCAGGGATCTGGCTCTGAGCAGTTGCTGTAGTGAATTGGACATTTCAAGGTTTATTAATTATTCATATGGAGTTTAGCATAACTGAAAAAGGTGAAACATTTCCATTTTCCTCCAATAATACTAACAACTATAATAATAATATTAATAATCATGATGATGGTGAGATCATTAAGCACCATGACTGATCATACAAATAAAATATTTCTATCTGCCAAACTATGCTTTTACAAGACCCTCCACATTAGAGACAGGAGGCTACGTCTAGAAATTCAACACTTGCATCATCAGTCACATTGTCAGGACTGGCAAGAGAGAGAAGGACAAGGAAGATAGGAAGGTAACAATGAAGAAGACAAAAACAAAAGCTCATATGTAACAGATACAGTTACCAGGACAGTGTCCATATACAGAGGTTTTATCAAATGATGGATGTAGGAAAGGATGCAGAAAACCTAGGATATGGATGAGGGGCAACAACATTGGGATCACATACATTTAGACCTTTTTACATTATTTTTATTATAATTTGAGAATCAATTTGGTTATTTAAAAAGGTTGTGTAACTTTAGCAAATGTCATTTGTCATGTAGAGAAAGTTAATACAAGGCACTTAGGCTACTTTCACACTTGCGGCAGAGTGATCCGGCAAGCAGTTCCGTCGCCGGAACTGCCTGCCGGATCCGGCAAAACGTATGCCAACTGATGGCATTTGTAAGACTGATCAGTCTTAAAAATGCCTGATCAGTCAGAAAAATGCATTGAAATGCCGGATCCGTCTTTCCGGTGTCATCCGGCAAAACGGATCCGGCATTTATTTTTCACACCATTTTTTTCGGTCTGCGCATGCACAGACCGGAAGGACGGATCCAGCACTAATACATTCCTATGGGGAAAAAAAGGGCATTCAGGCAAGTCTTCAGTTTTTTTTGCCGGAGATAAAACCGTAGCATGCTGCGGTTTTATCTTTTGCCTGATCAGTCAAAATGACTGAACTGAAGACATCCTTGTGCATCCTGAATGGATTACTCTCCATTCAGAATGCATGGAGATATGCCTGATCAGTTCTTTTCTGCCATTGAGCCCTTTTGACGGAACTCAGTGCCGGAAAAGAAAAACGCTAGTGTGAAAGTACCCTTACTAATGTATTGTCATTACCCATACTGCCTCCTTTGCTGGCATGTATTAGTGGAAAAATAAAAAATATATTTGCCATTTAGCGGTGCAGTTATCTGTTCTAAAGCACTTTTGTGTCATGCATTAGTGAAAAAAGAAAAAGTATATTTGCCGATCAGCGGTGCAGTTATCTGTTCTAAAGCCTTTTGTGGCGTGTATTAGTGAAAAAAGAAAAAATATATTTGCCGATCATCGGTGCACTTATCTAATCTAAAGCCTTTTGTGGCATTTATTAGTGGAAAAAGAAAAAAATATATTTGCCAGTCAGCGGTGCAGTTATATGTTCTAAAGCCTTTTGTGTCGTGTATAAGTGGAAAAAAATAAGGGCCAATTTGCCATTCAGCGGTGCAGTTATATATTCTAAAGCCCTTTTTGGCGTGTATTAGTGGCACAAAAAAGTATTTGCCATTGAGTGGTGAAGTTAGAAAATTACAGCCCTTTTTGGCATGTATTAGTGGTAAAAAAAAAAGGGCTTATTAGCCGTTGTGTGCTGAAGTGAGAAAATTACAGAGCTTTCTCGGGTGTTTTAATTTCTTTTTATTTATTTATTTGTCTAACAGTATGTCAGACAGAGAAGTGCCAGGCCCTGCACAGGGGAGTGGCAGAGGCCTAAATGTTTCAGGTGCAGGCAGTGGCAGCAGGGGTCGCAGCAATATGCCTAAGCTCCCGATGTCATATAGCAGTCGTGTCTTGACCAGCAACCCAGCGGGTCTTGAAAGGTTGACTCTGTCTTCTCTGTTTTGGATCCACTCCTGTTTTTTTGGCATTAGCAATACTGATGGATAACTGACCAAATGCTGACCGAGTGAAGGCGGATGCTCCACAGACAGGATCCGCTTTTTGTGGGTTATTGTTTTGACAGATCGGCGGAAGTGCAAAATATTCAGTGACGTCAACACAAACTTACTGCTGACACCCTCTCCACTCTGTTGGGGGCTCTACTTGAATAAGCGTTTAATAGAACATGGTCTGTAGACATCTATGTGTAATCAGCTGATGATGGTGTAAAAGGAGTGCGCTTAATCTTGGCGCTAACATCGACCTGTAAGGCTGAGTTCATAATTGGGTTATTTCGTCAGTTTTGGCCCCATGACTGCCCAAATAAGTGAAGTGTGCAGTGATTCTAAGAGCGACGCCTGTCATCTGTATGTCATACTGACTCACAGTATTATTTCACTACCAAAGAATACTCCCTATGCGTGTTACTGCAAGGCAAAGTGTTCTACACCACTATAAAGGCTCTTCAGACTATTCAGCCAGGAAATTGCAGTTTTTTAACAAAATTCGTTGGGAATATATTCGGATCGAACTAAATTTTTTCAAAAAAATTCTGCAAACCGGCGAATCGAATTTTTGAAAAATGTGCTCATCTCTACTCCTCTTGTAAACAGGGAAAATGCTGGGAAAAGTAATGCAAATGAGTGGCAATTATCTATCATGTAAAAGGTTCTTAAATAAGTCATCAACATGCTACATTGTCAATAAACACTTGTTACGAGCAGAACTCACACCCATGTAAAAGGACTCTAACAACCTGAGATTGTCCAAAACAAACTTTCATATGTGGCTTAGTTTTCACCTAAACACATTACTGCTTCCAATTCCTGGATGTCCTGGATGTCCCAGTAAGCACATTTTCCACAAAGGTTTCAGATAACAGAGAAAAAGTTCTGTTGTAATGACAGAGCAGAGTATAGTTTGACTGCTGTCATAGCTTTGGCCCAAAATGAAGGACCCAGAGAACAAGCTCTGAGTGCGCAGTGATGTTGTTGTCAAAAGAGCATTTGACCCTATAACCACCCGACCTTCTTTACATGAGTGGTAGGGAGACATAGATTACTGAGCTCTCTTGGTTGAAATTGTCTGACACCAGGTATTAAAAAGACACATTTAATGCATGATAAAGCATGTCTGTGAAAGAATGGTTGATTGCTGATTAACAATATAGATTTTTACAACAAGGGCTGTGGAAGCTGTTCCTTGAGATCTGGTCTTCTGTGGAGAAGTCATTGTGTCTTCCTTTTTCAATTCACTGCAAATGCTAGGCTTACTTTTAGTGTCTGACTAACAATGAACATGAATGATGGTATACTATAAATTAAACTATTCTACACATTTGTGTCTATCTGATCAGTCATCAGTGGACCCACTTGAAGCTCATTTACTCCAGTCTAAAATATGTAACATGGCCTCCACCTACTATGTGGCACTTATATTATCTGTGTCTTCCTATTTGAGAGAGAGGCCTCCTTAGGAACTAGGACTTAGATGCAAACCTATAGCTATTCCCCTGTAGCTTGCTAATTGTATGTTCTCCCCAAGTTTGCCAGGGTTTCCTCCAAGCACACTGGTTTCTTCACACACCCCAAAGACAAATTGATAGGGAATTCCGATTTAGAGCCCCATTGTGGACAGCAAGTGATGATGATGTCTGTAAAGCGCTGCGGAATATGTTGGTGCTATATAGGTGAGTAAAATAAAATAAATACAAATACACCAAATGAAATCTACTGCTTAGTGACATTATTAGTTAGGGAGAGGACTATAGTCTTCCATAGTGGGAATAGTGACAGGAAGTAAAAAAAAAACTGTCATGACTCTATTTTATCCCACATTTCTCCAGTTCTAAAAGCCATTTTACACAGGCCGATGCACAGAAAATTTATGGGAACGACCTAAACATCCCCAATTACTGCCTGATCAGTGAGCGGAGGTGATAGCAGCATTTACATGCAGCAATCATCCCCTCTGTATGGGGATGAACAATCGCTACAGCGACCACTCACCCTCAACGATTTACAAGATTTTAGGTTCACAAAGGGTAATGTCCTGCTGGCAAATGATTTTTTTTAGCTGCTTATAAGAAGCAATCACCACCTAAAAAAGTGTTTTTGTGTTCATTGAGTGATCACACCTACATGGGACATTGATCAGGAACGTTCATCCTTGATAATTTCCCAATACTCAGCCCAATTAAAAGGGCCATAAGAGCCCCAACACAACAAATAATAGTGGTGGCATCTCTTTTATAGACAGCACTTTTAGGCACTTTCTAATTTTGGGCCCTTCAGATCATATGTTTAAAGACAACTGAAATAAAATTGCTGGCCTCACATTTAACAGAGACGACAAATATGTTTGTGTGTTTTATGTACCTGTCAGAGAAGTTTCCACCCGCCTATGCTTATACCGTGTTGTTATATTTAAATATGTTAATATTTCTCATTAAGCCATTAACAATAACCTTCATCCATTTGTGAAAAACATTTTGCCAAGCATGCATATAAAAAATTAGCAAGTGAAGCAAAATCACCTTAATTTGCTTTGGACCAGCAAATAACCAACTAATTTGCAGAAATCCCTGCCAAGCACTCATATTAAATGCTTCATGCTTATTTTATGACCTCTGCTGCACCTCTCCTTCCCAGGCCCTGAATCATATGATCATTAACATATTGCAAGGTCTGAAACTTTATTTTTTTACATTCTTTAATTAATGCCTGTTTATAGAAGGCCATAGGACTTCAGATCCAGTTAATGAAACTTCTCTCCCCCAGGCCCCTAGAGCCCAATAGAGAGGCTCCTCCACTGTTGTTTTAGTAGCTTTTTTCCAACTGTTTGTTTATACACACTTAATTGATCTCTTTAGTCCCAGAAGCATTACTGAGACACAACCTGTTCTGAGGCAAGCTAAAGTTTATCCCTTTTATAAAAGCCCCTGATTGCCCAAGGTTATCAGTTTTAATTTAAAAGTTGAAGACTCAGCTCTATCTGTATCATGTAGTAGCTAAGATAAATGATATGGGCCCTACAGTGTTCATTTTTTACATTTGTACACATTAGAGACTATCATAAATGCAAAGTAAATAATTATTCTGGAGCTCTGCCGCTCTTCTGCATTCATTTTAAAAATGAAAAGCTGATAAATGCCCAGAACAATCCACAATATCTATGCCATGAGGGGGAAAGGGTCACCTGATATATATTTCTATTAGATTTGTCTTTCTTATCGTAACTCAAGTGTATTTCCAGCTATACAGTCTGGTTGTGTAATTAAACACTTTTTTCTTATAAAAAAAGGTCTCCCAGTCTATGTCTTCTTCTGAAAGCCAAAGAGTCAAACATCTATGGTGCTTGTGCCTTTTACCATACTTTATAAGTGCCTTTTTCTTCTCTACTAATCCAAGGTAAAAGAGGTACAAGGTATGGCAATGGTATCAATTTTGAGACATTTTGCAAATATGGAAAGAGGGAGTGGGAAGTAGAGAGAAGAGAGCTATATATGTACAATGAAACCTCTTTGAGATAACCACCCAAAAACAGCCTTGTAAGTGTTCTTCTAGAGGGTTATTCTTCTCAAATGTGTTTGTGTGGTCTTTTGAAGAGGTTCTTCTGCATTCATTTTAAAAATGAAAAGCTGATAAATGCCCAGAACAATCCACAATATCTATGCCATGAGGGGGAAAGGGTCACCTGATATATATTTCTATTAGATTTGTCTTTCTTATCGTAACTCAAGTGTATTTCCAGCTATACAGTCTGGTTGTGTAATTAAACACTTTTTTCTTATAAAAAAAGGTCTCCCAGTCTATGTCTTCTTCTGAAAGCCAAAGAGTCAAACATCTATGGTGCTTGTGCCTTTTACCATACTTTATAAGTGCCTTTTTCTTCTCTACTAATCCAAGGTAAAAGAGGTACAAGGTATGGCAATGGTATCAATTTTGAGACATTTTGCAAATATGGAAAGAGGGAGTGGGAAGTAGAGAGAAGAGAGCTATATATGTACAATGAAACCTCTTTGAGATAACCACCCAAAAACAGCCTTGTAAGTGTTCTTCTAGAGGGTTATTCTTCTCAAATGTGTTTGTGTGGTCTTTTGAAGAGGTTCTACTGTAAATTTGTATGCAGATGGATGCCTGTGGGATTAATGACAGGGCTCCACAGCCTCCACAGTAGCTGACTATGGTTACAATTTCCTGTACCCAATTACAGCTCTGGAGCACAATTGTCTGCTCTAACAAGTGGCATACTAAGAAAATAGGGACATTCAAGAGTAAATGTAAGGATTATTATTTGGACAACTATACTGAATTCATAAAATATGTATGAATGCTTTTAAAGTGGTTTGCAGGGTGTTGCTTAGGCTGCAGAGTCAATGGATCTCTAGGGTTATTGGCGGTATCATATCCTTGAATGTGGTAATGTGGTCTCTCAGCAGGTATCACCCAGTGGTGAAGCCTCAATATCTATTATAGCACAAGCTCTATTAAAACCAATGAGTGTACAAGCAGTTCACTACTTACAGACTGTGAAGTTCTCTGGTGTTCCCCCCAAAAAAGGTATTTAAACTGGTTGTGGAAACCTAGACAACCCCATTGAGAAAATCTCACTTTGTCTACAAAAGAAAACACCTTCACATCAATTACTTTCATATGCTACAAACTATATTGTAGGTGCCTGTCCAATTCTGATTCCTATAGGTCAAGGAACAAATATTACAGACTGCAGTTCTTAAAACTATGTTGAGTTACATTACATCTCTTAAACATCTCATTGGCTATTATAGGAAACATCACAACTGACTTTATCTCAAACTACAATTGTAATAGATAAGTTAAAGAAGACCCCCTCAGCTTTCCAGACATTAATATTTTATTAAATATTTCATCTGCCGTGAAGCAATTCTGGAGCATCTTCTTTAGAACTCTATGGTGCAATGATCCTCTGCAATTCCATCTAGAAAACTATGAACAATAGACAACTGGGTGTTACCAGTTAGGGATGTTTGCACACACAGTCTGACACAATCCAATCTGTGTTAAGCCTGTATTACACTAGCAGATTATCTGACCAATATCTGTCCAATCAGATCAATAGTTGGTGTGTGTAATAGGCCATCTGACCAATGATTGGTGAGAAAATCTGTCAGATAATCTGTTGGTGTAATACAGGCCTTAGACTTGCACTGACACACATCTTTGTATAGTAACACCCAGTTATCAATTTATTCATACATTTCCAGGAGGCCTTACAGAGGAATGGCACAACGCCGAGTTATAAAATGATCCAGGATTGTTGTTTTATGCGGAATGTCCTGTTACTAAAACAGTCATGTCATAAAAGCTGAGAGGTCCTCTTTAAACCATCCTAATAATTTTTTAGTCATTAATATACCGTGGAAAAAAAAATAACATTTAGTTATTTTATTTATTTGTTAGAATTTTACTCATTTTCCAATTAACATAAGTGAACAAATGCCCTGTGAGTTTTTCTTTTCCCATAGGAAAGCAAACAAGATGGCTTTTTTGATGGCTTTTTCTGTTGAATTCATTTTTCTTGGAGCAATACTTAAAGCAAAAAAAAAAAAATCTTCCAAAGGTTCGGAATCTTGAAACCTGTAAACAAAATCTGTGGAGCAGATAAAATTTTAAATGGCACAATGCAATTAAGCTGAATTCAATTTGAGCGCACCCTGTCCATCTGTCAGAGAGAAACAAAAGCTGAGGAGTTCCATTATTGCTGAATCCCTTCTCTTGTTAATTTGCTTGCTGAGAGATTTCAATTTCTAGGAAGTGCACAAATTAGTGTTCAGTCAGGGCTAGATCCTCAGTAAGTATGAGCAGATGGTGGAAATCAGCCCTAATCAAGTGGCCAAAGACTTTTTTTTTCTGTCTGATTAAAGTATTTTAATTCCCTAATATTGTCGACTTTTTCAGCAAATACATCTTGCTGCTAATTCCTAAAAGGGCATTTAAGAGTAACTATATTTCATCTTCATGTTCATGGATTAGACAAGCACTTGCCAAATTACCGTATTTCACCTGGTCAAAAGGGTACTGCGAGCATATATATGATTTGTGTATTGTGTATTACTGTCCTTCTTAAAATGCTGTGACCTTTACTTCTTCCTCTTATATATTATGTAGATCACTTGTACAAACCAGGTTATTGGATAATAAAGGTAATGCGCAGCTCCACATCCATACTCTCAGAGTATATTTGGCTATTGTTTAGCCCCATAGTTTTCCCCTTTGACTCTCTGCATTATGCTATGCATTAGCCATACTATTTTTTTTTATTGTCTGTTTGAGGTCTCTTTTGGATTTCTTGCGTATTTTTGCACAATTTCATGGTGAATAAAATTCAGAATTTCTAAACAGAATAAAAAATTGTAATTCCCCATTGTATTTTCTTTCGTTTTCTCTCAACCAATATCACGGGTTGGTGTCTGCCTCACCAGGAGTGAGGCAGTCACCTGTCTGGTTTGCCTATATGAGTTGATTTCAATAACATGTAGTGTGTGGATGTTTGATCTACTGAAGGTCCTGGGTTCAGAACCTACTACCAGCACCTCCAACTAATACTGAAATGTCACGATTTCTGTACATTAAGCAGAACCGTTGTGTCTTTCGACTTTAATCACAGTGTTTAAGTCTACTAAGTACTATCTCCCAGTACCTTAGGGGCCATTCATACAGTGTCTTTTCCCAGCAAAATTTGGTGCTGATTCCAGGCCAAAAAGCCACTGAGAAGCTATGCAGAACCGCCTCCTATTGTTTTCAATGGGAACTTGTGGTGTCTTTAATGCAGATACATTTTACTGCTACTATCTCACCAAGAAAGAACATGCCTTTTCTTGGCGCATTTGTAGTTATACAGTGGGAGGCAATGTCTGCATGGCTGCTCAGCAGCTTTTTGTCTTGGCATAAGCACCAAGTTCTGCCTGCAAAAGATGCCATGTCAACTACATTTATAGTAGAGTGTGTCATGGGGTTAAAGTGGAGCTGATAAATCTGATATACTACTCTATCTGTGGCTAGTACATGATAAAGGGGAGGTGATGATCTGAAGTAGGATGATGCATTTTTACAGTATTGGGACAAGTCCTCTCTTGTATGGAATTTGAAAACAAATGACCATAGGGTGTCAGTCCACAGATTATATTTATTTCTATGGTTCTCAAAATCCAACAGTTTGTATTAATCTAAAGACAAATGACAAAAAACACTACAGTGGCCATACCCTAGCCTGTATATTCTGAAAATTATCTCCAAAAGTGGGCATTGCTGCCACTCTATAGTGTTATATTGATCTTCACAATGAAGGTGTGCATGATGTCAGTAAATATCATCTGTTACTTACAAAGCTGTTAAAGTAAGATATGTGTTTGGAGTTACAGATGTGCTACAGAGGGTGACTTACACGGCTTGTTGGCTATCTGGGTCTTCTTTCTTAATGAAAAACTGCTTCAGGCAGTACTCTGTGGGGAAGTAGTAGTTTCTGGTATTTCTGCCATAGTACAAGATAGCTACTGCATTGTCCACGTTGTTTGGATAGACTAGACACCAGGCAAAACACTTTAAAGGGATGTTTGTCACAGCGTTTCTACTACTACCACCACTAACTTATATAAGATCTAAAATTCTATTTTCAGCACCAGAAGTAAGAGGACATAGTGCTTTTTCAACTTTTTGCCTAGTACACTGCAATATTCAAAATAAGAACAGAATTGGAACAAAAAAGTCACTTATGGTACCAAGGTCACTTATGGCACTCCATTGTCTTAAATAATTTCCCTGGATTCATTAAATATGTCTCATCTGGAGACTTCCAGCTCCCCCAATGTTGAGTTGATCATTAGGGTCCAGAGTGTTGGAACCTCCCATGATCAGCTGTTGTCACTGCATGAAAGCTGGCAGCATTTGTACATTTCACTTTAGGACAAAAGTTGTATTACTCAAATTAATGGACAATATGATTGTGACAAGTTCGACAGAGATATAGTTGCTCTTAATTCATTCTGAAAAAGATAATGCCTCATACCGGTAAGTCAACCTAAAAATTTAAAAAAGTATGACTGTCACAATGTAAAGAGGAAGAGAGAAAATTCTTCAGCTCTTTAAGGCCAAAATTGGCAGGGTCATCACAGAGCTAAAAATGGATCTCCCTTGGTAAAAAAGAAGAAAATAATAATTACTAAATAAATATCAAAATATTTAGTGCAAGTCCAAGACCTAGAACAATGTCCTTGTGTCAATTTGTAGTTCACAATCTGTTAAGAAAAAAATCCTTCTAAATGTGCCTTCTATGATGGTGTCTTCAATGAACAATACAGATACGAGGTATATCATGAAAGGTTTCTGTACTTATGCATAAGTAATTCAAATCTCTTTGCCAAAGAGATATTTAAAAAGATCAATAACAAGATATATACATCTTCCACTGGATAATTGAACATAGTGGCCAAGTACTCCTGTGTGTAAGGCCATGTCAAGACCTTGGCTGTCAATGAGGTCTAGTGAGGAAGCTATAAAACATTCTGCTTGATTCCTGGTTCCCATGTTATTGAACATGACATTTATTTTGTATTCTGCACAGAACAAATGCAGAAATGAGTCCTCCCACATTGGTGAATTCAATCAATGGTCATTTTTAATTTAACAGTCAATGGCAGATTTAAAAAATATAAAATAGCAAAAGAGAAATATATACAGTATATATATATATATATATATATATATATACACATATCCCTACACACATACTGTATCTTAACCCTTTAAAGTCCAGTCTGCTTCCAGAGCCAAAGTAGCTTCACACAGTAGCTTCCCTTCTATTACAAAGCTAACTGCATGCAGCCACCACCAGGAGGAGCTCAGTGCATAGGAATTCATACAGTTACCATTTACTGGAATGGAAGCTGAAATAATCTCTTTGCACTGAGCTCACCTAGTGGCAGCTGCATGAAAATGCAATGTTTTCTTGTTGAGAAAAGAAGGTGTACCAGTTGTGTGGTCTGCTTCTATTGAAGGTAAACCCCTGTCCACACATGCCTATTATCCTGCAATGTTGATCCAGCAAAAGGACAAAAAACATGAGGTCGAAGAAAATGTTTCTAATTTTAGGGGGAAAAAATACCCTTTTAAATCCAATCAGGCAATAAGAATAACTCACTGGAAAAACTACCCTTATCCAGAAATCTAGTACGGTAACTATAATTTGTAATATTATTACACTTCAGAAATACATCCAGGTCCCTCTTGAGCTCTTTTAGAGAATTCACCATCACCACCGCCTCTTCTGGAAGAGAGTTCCGTAGTCTAACTGCTCTTACAATAAAGTATCCTCTTCTATGTTGGTGTAGAAACCTTCTTTCCTCTAGAAGTAGAAGATGATGCATACTGGTGCCCAAAACAGTATTCCAGTACTAGTCGAGTTATTTACATACATCATGTTGTACAGTTACCTTATTGAGCATTAGGCTTAAATAGGAATGCAGTTCAATCTGCAGGCAGCATGTTATAGACCAGGAGAAGGTGATAATAGCCAAAATGGCCATCTTGAGCTCTGAAAGTGCAGAGATTAAAACACTCTCAAAAATCAAATTGCAACACCAAGAAGGACAAGCAAATCAAGGAATTACCACGTGTCCCTGAGATCTGCAAATGATCAAATTTTCAAGCACCTAGCTCCAATCTATGACATGTGGTAGGGGCATAAAAGCCAGATTGAAAGCAAAGTTGTTTAGAAACATAAAACGTCACAAATTGAGAGTGACTAAATGCTTGAACTAAGAGACCTTGGTTTATCACTTTGGCAGATCGCAGTGCACCTAGGCCGAGAAGTTAGCACTGATTATGGTGTGGGGTGGCATAATGTATGGTAGCAGGACCCCTCTAAACTTCATTTCAGCTACAATAACAGCTCGGCGTTAAATTGATTTGGTTGTGGAACCAATGTTACGGCCAAATCTCCAAAGTGTCCCAGGAGCCATTTTTCAACAGAGCAATGCCAGGCTGCATGTTGCTCATGCTTCTGTGAGAAGCCTGCAAGGCCTAAACATGCTACCATGGCTTGAAGTGTCTATGGTGTTGTCTCCCATTGAGCACGTCTGTGATGTCATTGGTGTTGGTTTTGCAATTTCAATGTTGGGGAGGGTGTATAAATGAATTTCATTGAATCATTTCCTGTTCCACTATACATCAATATGCTCAGCTCCGCCTGCAGACTACATAGCATTTTGTGGTCACATGCTACCTTGAATACTATGATACCGGGTTCCCATAACTAACTACTAACATTCCATAAAGTGCTATATATTTCAAACATGTAATTCTCTCCTAAGTAACCCTAACTTTTATAAAGCTGGAATTTTGTAATAAATTGAATTGTCTCATTCCAGAATTCAAAGTAACACTGTACTTAAAAATTAACTCATATGCTTTAGAGCTTATTAGAGCTTAATTCTGAGCCACTTGATTTGTTTGATTCATATTATTTTTTGCAAACCTTTGTTGTATAGTTCACTGAGTAAGAAGAAAGGCCAGGCTGATTGAAGTTATTTTATACTGTTAAACCTTCAAGTAAATGTCATAAATTTGGCAATGACTACTGTAATGTTTGGTTTAACAAACTAGTGGAAAAGATCAATGATTGCTGCAATTTATAACACAACGCTTAGTGCCAGCAACAACAAGTATGTCCTACATCTTAACCACTTCACATCTGCCCATAGGATATAAACGTCCTATGGGTGGATGTTTATCTCTGAATGGACGTTCTGGAACCTCCATTCAGAGATGGCAGCTGCACGCTAATCGTGCAGATGCTGAGTGGGGAACCCGCTGTCAGTGACAGCAGGGCAACCCAGAGAGAAGGCAGGGACCAGTGATCACCGGGGTCAAGTGATCGCCGGGGCCGGGAGAGTGCAGGAGCTATCGGGTCTTCCATAGACCTTGATCAGCCCTGCACTGAGGCTGTACAATGTTATATTCTGCCCCAGTTAAGTGAGAAATTAATAGTGAAAAAAAAAAGTTAAGTTAAATGTCCCCCATAGGGGACGCAAAGTGTAAAATAAAAAAAAATAAAAAATTAAGTTTCACATGTAAAAAAAAAAAAAATCCCCAATTAAGTAATTAAAAAAAACTTAAAAATAGAAAAAATAAAATTAAATAGACATATTTAGTATTGCTGCGTCTGTAATGACCAGGTCTATAAGTATATCACATGATCCACCCAGTCCGATAAACACCATAAAAATAAATAAATAAATAAAAACTGACAAAAAAAGCTATTTTCTTACCTTACATCACAAAAAGTGCAACTCCAAGTGATCAAAAAGGCGACTGTGCCAAAAAATGGTACCAATAAAACCGTCACAAAATTAGCCCCTACATAGGAAAATCGCTAAAAAAATTCAAAAAAGCTATAGCTCTCAGAACATGGAAACATTAAAACATCATTTTTTGTTTCAAATATGCTATTACTGTGTTAAAGTGAAATAATAAAAAAAAAAGTATACATATTAGGCATGGCCGCATCCGTAACAATCAGCTCTATAAAAATATCACATAACCTAACCCCTGAAGTGAACACTGTAAAAAAAATTAAAACAGTGCCAAAAAAAGCTATTTTTTGTCACCTTACATCACTAAAATTGCAACACCAAGCGATCAAAAAGGCATATGCCTCCCAATCAAACCATCACCTCAATCCTGCAAAAAATGAGACCCTACCTAAGACAATCGGTCAGAAAATTAAAAAAACTATGACTCAGACAATGGAGACACTAAAATATGTTTTGTTTTTTGCTTCAAAACTGCTATTATTGTGTTAAAGTAAAATAAATTTAAAAAGTAGACATATTAGGTATCGCCACATCCATAACAACCAGCTATATAAAAATATCACATGACTTAACCCCGCAGGTGAACACCGTAATTTTTTATAAAAACAGTGCCAAAAAAAGGCCTTATATCATGAAAATTGCAACACCAAGTGATCAAAAAGGCGTATGCCCCCCAAAATAGTACCAATCAAACCGTCACCTCAATCCCGCAAAAAAGGAGACCCTGCCTAAGACATTCAGTCAAAAAAAAAATTCGGTACCCAATCAATACTTTTGTCCAGTATCGACCTCGATACCAGGATTTGACAATTTTCGATACTAGGCATTCGCTATTGCGCAGCCTAATATCACAGCATGGAGCGTGCTGCTGTCAGCGCGCTCAGTGTTCTCCTCAGCAGCACAGGGGAGAGGGAGTCACTCTCTCCCTTCCCCCTGTGCCGTCACTGCCACCAATGAGGAGAGCGGGGCGGAGGAGGGGCGGGCGCACTGCGCCACTAATGAAAGTTAAATAGGACCTTTCATCAGCCCGAACATTGTAAAGTAACCATCAGGCTGTGTAGAGCGGCGCCCCGGGATCTCACTGCACTTACTTAATTCTGAGGCGCCGCTCCATTAGCCCGCTGTGTCCCTCTGTATTTTCGGTCTCTTGGTAACACTGGGAGGGCCTGCCCTTTTTCTCCCTGGGCGTTCCTTCTCCCAGGCTAAGAGAAGAAAAACTCTGTGCTGCGACTGGACAGCACTACAGCCTGGGAGAAGGAACACCCAGGGAGAAAAAGGGCAGGCTCCTCCCAGTTTTGCCAAGAGACCGAAAAATACCAAAAGACACAGCGGGCCAACGGAGCGGCATCCCGGAATAGTAGTAAGAGCAGTGAGATCCCGTGGCGACGCTCTATGTAGCCTGCTAACTTAAAGTCCGGACCCATGAAAGGTCGTCTTTAACTTTTAATACAGGAGGCAGGTGCCGGCAGCAGAATCACATAGCCGGCACCCTGCCTCTGACAGGGAGCTGCAATCAGCGGCAGTTAACCCCTCAGGTGCAGCACCTAAGGGGTTAACTGCCACTGATCTGCTGCCGGTGTTCTGAGAAAAAGCCTTAACTTGAAAAATAACCTTACCCCAGTATTAAAATCATTGGTGGCAGTGGCCACAGGGTCCCCTCCCCTTCTTATTGGTGGCAGTGGCCACAGGGTACCCTCCCCTTCTCATTGGTGGCAGTGGCCACAGGGTCCCCTCCTCTTCATTGGTGGCAGTGGAAGCTTCTGATCGGAGCCCCAGCAGTGTAATCCTGGGGCTCCGATCGGTTACCATGGCAGCCAGGATGCTACAGAAGCCCTGGCTGCCATGGTCAGCTCCCTGCTGCCATGTGCACAGAGAACAGGGCAGCAGGGACAGTGTAAGATCCTATTCACCCTAATAGAGCTCTATCAGGGTGAATAGGACAAGGGATTAAAATATCCCAGGTTCTAGCCCCCAGGGGGGGGAAATAGTTATTAAATAAAAAGTTAAGAAAAAAGTTTAAAAAAAACCACAAAAATAAAAGTATAAGTCACCCCCTTTTCCAATTTTACATATAAAATATGAATAAATAAATAAACAAATCACATATTGCCACGTCCAAAAAGTCCAAACTATTAAAATATTTAAAAAATCTATGCGGTGAACGCCGAAACAGGAAAATAAATAAATAAAAACTGCGCGATTCGCCATTTTTTAAAATGCGGAATGCACGTGGCTTTTTTGCTGTTTTATTTTTTCACGTGGCATCGAATGGTATCGAGTATCGCAATATATTTTTATGGTATCAAAACCAAATAAAAAAATTGGTATCGCAACAACTCTACTTGAGGGGTGTAGTTTCTACAATGGGGTCATTTATGGGGGGTTTCCACGATGTAAGCCCCACAAAGCAACTTCAGACCTGAACTGGTCCTTAAAAAGTGGGTTTTGGAAAGTTTCTTAAAAATGTCAAGAATTGCTTCTAAAATTCTAAGCCTTCTAACGTCCTAAAAAAATTAAATTACATTTACAAAATGATGCCAACATAAAGTAGACATATGGGGAATGTTAAGGAATAAATATTTTATAAGGTATCACTTTCTTTTTTAAAAGCAAAGAAATAGACATTTTGAAAATTGCAAATTTGTCTAACTTTTTGGCAAATTTTTGATTATTTTAGAAAGAAAGGTGAAATACAGTACAGACCAAAAGTTTGGACACACCTTCTCATTCAAAGAGTTTTCTTTATTTTCATGACTATGAAAATTGTAGATTCACGATGAAAGCATCAAAACTATGAATTAAAACATGTGGAATTATATACATAACAAACAAGTGTGAAACAACTGAAAATATGTCATATTCTAGGTTCTTCAAAGTAGCCACCTTTTGCTTTGATTACTGCTTTGCCCACTCTTGGCATTCTCTTGATGAGCTTCAAGAGGTAGTCCCCTGAAATTGTTTTCACTTTACAGGTGTGCCCTGTCAGGTTTAATAAGTGGGATTTCTTGCCTTATAAATGGGGTTGTGACCATCAGTTGCGTTGAGGAGAAGTCAGGTGGTACACAGCTGATAGTTCTACTGAATAGACTGTTAGAATTGGTATTATGGCAAGAAAAAAAGCAGCTAAGTAAAGAAAAACGAGTGGCCATCATTACTTTAAGAAATGAAGGTCAGTCAGTCAGCCGAAAAATTGGGAAAACTTTGAAAGTAAGGGCTATTTGACCATGAAGGAGAGTGATGGGGTGCTGCGCCAGATGACCTGGCCTCCACAGTCACCGGACCTGAACCCAATCGAGATGGTTTGGGGTGAGCTGGACCGCAGAGTGAAGGCAAAAGGGCCAACAAGTGCTGGGCATCTCTGGGAACTCCTTCAAGACTGTTGGAAGACCATTTCAGGGGACTACCTCTTGAAGCTCATCAAGAGAATGCCAAGAGTGTGCAAAGCAGTAATCAAAGCAAAAGGTGGCTACTTTGAAGAACCTAGAGTATGACATATTTTCAGTTGTTTCACACTTGTTTGTTATGTATATAATTTGACATGTGTTAATTCATAGTTTTGATGCTTTCATAGTCATGAAAATAAAGAAAACTTTTTGAATGAGAAGGTGTGTCCAAACTTTTGGTCTGTACTGTATATCGACTCAAATTTACCACTGTCATGAAGTACAATGTGTCACGAGAAAACAATCTCAGAATGGCTTGGATAAGTAAAAGCATTTCAAAGTTATTACCACATAAAGTTAAACATTTCAGATTTGCAAAATTAGGCTCTGTCAGGAACGGGGTAAAAACTAATATATCCTGGATTCTGAATATTGGCTTATATATTTGCTTGTTCCTCACGGTAGTAATATGTTTGTTTCAGAAATAAACATACATTTTAGGCTACTTTCACACTAGCGTTTTGCCTTTCCATTTGTGAGATCATTTCAGGGCTCTCAAAAGCGGTCCAAAACGGATTAGTTTAGCTATAGTATACAAACCTTTTATATGCTACTATGCTACGCTTCCCAACTTTTCAGAATTATCAATATCATATGTGTCTAATGTACTAAGTGTAGCAAAAATATTGTCATCACTTATTGCAACTTCTTAATCTCTCCCAAGTTGCCAGCAGCTGGTGAATAGAAAAGTTTGCAGACATCCTTTAATCTAACATCTGGCAGAGACATTTCAAGCAGCTGTAACATTACGCACTGAGAAGTGCAGCATCAAAAAAATCCAACCACAAAATATAGTCTGGTGGTAATTATTAGATATTTAACACAATAGTAAGATACATCGTAATGAACTACTTCATTACGTAAATTACAAACAAATTGAAATGCCATAAGCAAAACGATTACTTCAATACACAGTTCTACCCTATACTGTACAAAGGTAATTAAAAAATAAACCTTTCCACAAATCTCAATGAAGTTAAAGGGTTATTTTGGCTTCAATATATTTTAAGTACTGGCCATCTTAAAAAAAAATACCTAATCTTTCCAATAAACCTGCATTAAAAATATTGAAGCCTTTGTACCCCCTCAGCTAGTGGCGGTTGCATGTAAACAATAAAGCTGTGGCTCATTGCTCCACCCTTTCGCTGTATGTAAGACATGACCCTGTGTATTTTATGATTTTCTATCCATGCTGAAAGGTAAACCATGCTAAAGTACCTTCCTGTTAGTCTATGTGCAGCCATCCATCTCTGTGTCCCTGTGACAGAAATGTCAGAGGGAAATGAATGCCAAAACTGATCCTATAGTTTTCTATAGGATCGTTCATATCATCTGGTGCATCAGTTTTCATGCAGGATATAAAAAAGCGGCAGCTGGAAAAACACTGTATGCAGCAGTGTTCTGTCCAGCTAATGTTGAGCAAATCAAAGTATCTAAGGGGGCTTCGATCCGAATTTCAGGGAAAATTCTATTTACTGTGAAGCTGAATTTCCTCATGTTTCGTGGTAACGAATCAATTTTCCTTGAAATGGCGTAAAAAAAAACATACTCACCTCATCCGTTTGAGTGTGAAGAGGCCGCCGCGGCCATCTAGATTGAAGATCCCAAGCGAAATGTGACATATGTCATCACCACGCATGATGACGCAATCACGAACTGCGCTGGATCTTCAATTAAGATGGCTGCTGTGACCTCTTCAGGCTCAAAAGGATGAGGTATCATTGTTATTTTTTTAACCCATGAAAGGCATAATTTTTCATCTGAGATGCAGCGATGAATACGGCATTTGAGGGGTGGAATCACGAGGGAGGCGCAATTGCTGTTCCCCTGCTACTTACAAAGAAATGCCCTTCATGACGGAGGAAATCGATAGAAGCAAATTCCTTTGAGAAATTCTGTAAGGCAGCTGAACCAAAGTTTTCATAACTTTGCTCATCTCTATGTCCAGTTATAGATACTGGATTGGTGCGTTAGAGAGTACATACACTTATGTCAGTTGTGTCTGGATCAGGCAAAGAAACAACTGACCAGAAACAACCGATATGCATCCAGCCTAGTCAGCATGCAATGGATTCATAACATCAGTCTTGGAGGTCATGCACACAAGAGTCTTTTGCGTTCCGTATACGGGTCGTTTTTTGCGTTTCGTATATCGTTCGTATACAGAACCATTCTTTTTAATGGTTCCGGGAAAAAAAACGGAAGTTACGTGTGCATTCCGTTTCCGTATTTCTGTTTTTCCGTTCCATTGAAAGATGGAACATGTCCTATTGTTGCCCGCAAATCATGTTCCGTGGCTCCATGGGTTCGCAAAAATGTACTCCGTATGTCTTCTGTATCCGTTCCATTTTTGCGGAACCATCTATTGAAAATATTATGCCCAGCCCAATTTTTCCTATTTAATTACTGTATACTGTATATGGCATACGGAAAAACGGAACGGAAAAACAGAACTGAACCAGAAACACTACTGAAACAAAAAAATATACGGGAAAATTTATATGTTAAAAACGGCCCGCAAAACCCTGAAAACCCCATACGGTCGTGTGCATATGCCCTTACTCTGAAGTGTGCTAGACAACAATGTACCAAATTTATTAAGATGCAAGCTTCTTAACCTTGTAAAAGACATGAGATATACCGGAATATCATATGCTCTAAGGGGTTGTACGTTGTGGGCTCACAAGCTGATCTCCCTCCATAAGAGGCAGGTGCTGGCTGTATGATGTAGCAGGCACCTCCCAGCAGCGACTAGATTAAGAAATGACTCTGATCCCAGTCATTAAACCCCTCTGATACTACTGTCAATAGCGACCATGGCATCTGTGGGGTTAGAGAGATGGGGGTCCCTCTGTCCTCCAATCAGAGCCCCCAAGGCAAAATGGCGGTGCCTTGAATGGCTTAAATGACAACCTGGGGCTTTGTGAAGGCTGCCATGCCTGTCATATCGAGCTGCCTGCAAAGCTGTATCTGAGGCATGGCTTCACAGGAAGCCAGTGAAAATCCCTTTGACTGCAATAGCTAATAGTGCAATAGCACTAAAAAGTACAGCGAATTAAGTAAAATAAAAGTTTCTAAAAAATATAAAAAACACCGAAATATTAGCAATTCAAATCACTCCTCTTTCCCAATTTTACATATGAAATCAATTGAAAAAAAAAAAACATAATTGGTATCGCTGCATCCAAAAATGTCCAAACTATTAAGATATAATAAAAAGTCATCTGTATCCCAAAATGTTACCACTAAAAACAACTTTCCCTGCAAAAAATTAGCCCTTACACAGCTCAGTAGATGGAAAAAATGTAAATGTTATAGCTGTCAGAATACGGCAATGCAAAAAATAAGTGTTAAAGCAGAATACCGGAATTGCCATATCTGGCAGGAGTCCGTCCATGCTGGATACAGAAATTTTTGTATTCTGCTCCTCTGCTGGAAGTGAGCACCAGAATGCCCTGACGCAGACTTTGGTTTTCAGCTGCCAGAGGAAGAAAAATGATGTCTGAAACAGAGCACTGAAATGTGGATTTATTGGTAAGTACATAATTTAATTTAAAAAAAGAAGCTTCCCAGGGGTTTGGACTGTAGTAGTGGAGGTTGCATTCTCTAGAGTTATTCTCAAAATAGAGAACTTGTAGCTTTAGTCATGGTACCCAAGGCTTAGCCTAGAGAAAACGGGATTCTTCATACACAAAGATGTCAGTCTGTATTGTACTCTCCATTGTACTGTACTCTCCATTTTCTACAATCATTTTAATATCTGTTGTCCAACATTTTTCTAAACCATTATTCTAAAAAAAATTATTGCAGTCTATTGATTTAACCATTATTAATAATATAGTGCAGAGCTACTTATTAAAAAAAATATCCAGGACATTTGTACAGTTCAATATAAATCAAAATAATATCTGGCTGCACCTTCATCTTTGATGCTGGCATGAAATATTTTTGATGCGGTTTCAAGGTTCTAAAATTCTTAATTCAGAAAATCGGGAAGTTCTGCAGTTGATTTGTGTAATTGAAACTCGAAGCACAAAGCTCATCATTTTTGGGGTCCACTCTTGAAATGTCTTAATGTATGGGTTGGTAAGGGTATTGCTATACTACACTTTCTGAACCATTCATAAAAATTTGGAACTTACAATTACACAAAAGCAAATGCTAAGCATGCCAAATGTATGGGGCAGCATTGCAACCACTGAACCATCCTTCAGTTGGAGTTTTTAGAAGTTTTAGCAGTTTTTAGGAAAAGAAAAATTGCCAATGATAATTTTTTAGTCCAATTGCAACTATAATCACTATGTTTATGGTAGACCTAATGAAAACCTGCCTTTTTATTTTATTATTTTACATGTATTTACATCGACTACATATACATTTTTGCAATTTTTTAAACAATAACCACAGTAATATTTTAGTACCTATTGGAAACATATGGATGGAAATATTTAGAATTTTGTTTTCCATTCCTTAGAAGGTGCCACATTATTCTACTGTACAGTGCTGTATAGAAAGTGTCACAATTTACATTACTCTCTGTACCCAATTGGGCTCATAGTCTATTTGTACTGTAAATCTCAAACACGCAGGAGGAACTCAGGATGGAACTCAATACCGGAAAAGTTTAACGCAAAAGTACCCTATGACGCAACGGCCCATAAGACGCACCTAGGTTTTAGAGGAGGAGAATAGAAAAAAAATATTTTTCATTAGACCTCAGATCAGACCCCCAATCAGACCCCCAATGTTAATCAGACCTCATGTATGCAGCCTGCAGCCCCCAGCCTCATGTATGCAGTCTGCAACCCCCAGCCTCATGTATGCAGCCTGCAGCCCCAGCCTCTTGAATGCAGCCTTCAGCCCCCAGCCTCATGTATGCAGCTCCCAGCCTCAGATCAGATAAAACAAAAAATCCACTTACCTCTCCTGCTCCGGAAACCGCCGTTCCTCACCTTCGGTGCTCCTCCTGTTCTTACTGCCGCCGGCTATGCTGTAAACAGAGTGCCCTAAAGCTGTGCACCACCACAGCCGACACCCGAGGACCAGGAAGTGGTGAGTACAGAGCCTTCACCGCTTCCTGGTCCTCCAGTACTAATGAGCGCTTCCATAGTGGAAGCGCTGATTAATATTCACCCCATAAGACGCAGGGACATTTCCCCCAGTTTGGAGAGGAAAAAGTGTGCCTTATGGAGTGAAAAATACGGTAGGTAAGTCAGTGAAGGAAAACTGGCTTAGGGCGGGTTCACATCACTGTTATGGATTCCGTTTTTGTTTTCCGTTATAACATGGTTATAACACAAAATAACGCAATCCATAAGACGGAAATAAAAACGGAAGCCTTTAAAAGGCATTTAGTTTGGCTTACCGTCATAATAGAAATCTATGGAAATCAAAACGAATCCATCTGGTTCCCGTTATGCAAGACGGAAAACAAAGTCCTGTCGACAGGACTTTTTTTCCCGTTCTTTATAACGGAAACCAGACAGATCCGTTATAATTCCCATAGACTTCTACTATGACGGAAAGCAAAACGGAATGCCTTTTAAAGGCTTCCGCTTTGCATTCCGTCATAATACAAGTCTATGGGCAGCATAACGGATCCATCCTGGTTTCTGTTATGCAGGACTGGACTCCTGCATAATGGAAACCAGGACAGATCCATTAAGCTGTCCATAGACTTGTATTATGAAGGATCAAAACGGAATGCCTCTTAAAGGCTTCCGTTTTGACTTCCATTTTATGGATTCCGTTATTTTCCGTCATAATCATGTTATAACGGAAAACAAAAATGGAATCCATAACGGTGATGTGAACCCGCCCTTACTTGATCATAGCAACCAATCAGATAATCTTTCATTTTTCACAGCTCCTTTGGAAAATAAAAGGATCAATCTGATCCACTGCTATAGGCAACTAAGCCAGTTCCTTTACACCAGTTGTGATAAGTATTCCCCAAACTATAATAATGCTAGCATCTGAAAAAGCAGCTGCTGTCCTGCCCAGCTTCTTCTCTAGTTCATTCCCAGTCTGGTTAGATTTCTTGAATTTGAGACATATACTTGCTATGTAAACATAAATTACAGGGGAAAAATCAAGAGGTAGAAGCCAATTTTCCTCATCTTAAGGCTCCATTCAGACGTCCGTAGAATGTGTCCGCACCCGTTCCGCAATTATCCGAAACGAGTGCGGATCTATTCATTCTCTATGGGGCAGGAATGGATGCGGACAGCACACAGTGTGCTGTCCGCATCCACATTTCCGGAGCGCGGCCCCGAACTTCTGGTCCGCGGCTCCGGAAAAAAATAGAACATGTCCTATTCTTGTCCGCAATAGCGGACAAGAATAGGCAGATCTATGGGGGTGCCGGCCAGGTGTATTGCAGATCCACAATTTGTGGATCCGCAATACACTACGGACGTGTGAATGGACCCTAAGGGAACAATTTCTTCCTGGCTCCAAATATATATCAAAATAACTCCATGGATCAACAACCCTGCTACAGAATTCTAGTAACTATAGCCTGTAATATTATTACACTCCAGAAATACATCCAGGCCCCTCTTGAACTCTTTTAGTGAACTCACCATCACCACCTCCTCAGGCAGAGAGTTCCATAGTGTCACTGCTCTTACCGTAAGGAATCCTCTTCTATGTTAGTGTAGAAATCTTCTTTCCTCTTGATGTAGGGGATGTCCCCTCATCACAGTCACAGTCCTGAGTATAGATAATTCATGGGATATATTTCTGTATTTGCCTTTGATATATTTATACATAATTATCAGGTCCCCTTCAGACATTTCTTTCTAAACTAAATAACCTTAATTTTAATCATTTCTCTGGGTACTGTAGTCTACCCTTGCCATTTATTAGTTCAATTACCGACTGGATATACAGGCCCCATTGGGCTCAGGGTCTAGTTTCACTATCCTAAACACAAACACACACTATAATAATACTGCCCTGTCCAGCTTCCTCTCTGGTGCATTCCTAACCTGGTCAGATCTCTTGAATTTGAGACATGTACTTGCTATGTAAACATAAATTAAAACTTGTTAGTTTGAAATATTGTGTCTTAAATGATAACTGTCATGTTTTCATCAAAAAATCTATTTTAGCATATGTTACTGCTGCAGCATTATGCATAAAGCAATCTTTATTTTATTCACATACCACCGTTTTCCTTGAGTTTTCCCCTTAGTTACAGCTGTCTTGAATCCTACAATATGAGGATCTTCTCAAGATGGCTCCTCTGCCAGTTCTCTGAGGCCAAAACTGCCTTCTCTTACTTACCATACATACTTGCTGTAGCCAGTAGCTTCCTGTCAGCCAATCAGATTGGGTTACTAAAAGACACGCCTCCTCACTCTGAAGCCTAATGCAGGAATGCAGTGTGAAGGGCCGCCCCTCTCTTCTGTTTACATTAAATTGGGAGACAGATGAGCCCTAGCAACGATCTTTTATTAAGGGAGGAGTGGAAAGGGACAGGAGACTTTAATGAAAGCTGTTATTATAAGGTAATTACAGATCTTTTAGCAATCATTGACAGACTAACTCAGGTATACATGCCTAGCTCTAATAAACTAGCAAAAATAAATAAAATGACAGTTATCCTTTAAACACTAGTTTTAAATGAAAAAAAACCTTTTTTAACAAG